>NW_007732049.1:96457-107745 GCF_000696425.1 Galeopterus variegatus | reverse complement strand
CCGCGCCTCGCGCAGCCAGTGAGTGGGAACCGGTCTGTATGTGGGATCCGAACCCTCGGGCGGGAGCGCCGCCGCGCTTCCCAAGTGGCGCACTATCCAGTGCGCCACCGGGCCGGCCCTATATTGTTCTCTTCGTTTCCTAATGTTTCTCCTTTCACAGGGTTTCAGTGGGCCTTTTTCATGGGCTTGTCCTGAGCCCTCAGACAAAGAAATTTCTTATAAGGGGGTAATAAATCAGAGTAACCTTAGACGTCATCCAGGAAGATTGTGCACCCCGACCAATGAGGAGGCGGGAGCAAGGACTTGCACACTAGAGAATAAATTACTTGCTACAGCCCTTTTCTGTGTGCCTGCCTGTCAGACACCTGAACCTTGCAAGGCCATAATTAAAGTCTTGCTTCGCTGTACCTCACGTCTCCGTGTCCATCCTTTGGCCTTGGACAGGTGAGGGAATCTCTCACATCAGGTATGGTTCTAAAGCATATCAGACATGGGGAATCTTTCTGGGGGCAGCCAGGCCAGACCTTCAGTCCTCTGCCAGTGAAATGAGTTAACAGGTGACCATGATACTTACTGACCCTCCCTGAAAAGATGGTATATGGTCTATATTCTTTCTGCTTGTATCCTCAGGGCTGAGAACAGTGCCTGACACATAGAAGATGCTCAGTAAATATTTGTTGAATGGAATAAATTAGTGACCAAAATACAATGTTTTTCTTTTCTTTTCTTTTTTTTTGGTTTTCCTTTAATGGTGGTGGCAGGGATAGGCGCAACAACAACAAATGTATCATTTAGCCCACAGACTGCAGAACCATGAAAATGTATATCTGAACCAATCAAGACCAAACTAGGGAAAGCATGGCTATCACCCAAAGCCCTTCAGCTGTTGGGATGGATGGCTTATTGTCATACCCATGACAATAAGTCATAGTATCATAGCTGGACCTGAATAGGGGTCATCTCCCATTGGGGAGTAGGATGAGAGCACTTGTAGTTTATTACTTGCTCAGGAAATGCCCCCACTTCCATGAAGGATACCTTAATAAAAAGTAAGGTGATTCCAGGGTTGATATGGGGGTGGGATATCCAGGAATTTGGCACTGGAAGTAAGAAAGAGTTTCTCTCATAGTATCTGGTCTATAAACTACACATTTGGAAGCTTTGGACAAGCCATGGTTCTCTTCAGCAGAAATAGAAGACCACTGCAAACAACAAGATAAAACATAAATAGAAAGAAATCTGAGAGTATTTTGAGTCCTTGATTCCAGTTGTTCCTGAATCCCAGACACATTCTATCCCATGTAACACAGGCACATTCTTAAATAATGCTTCCTTTTAGCCTTTTCTAGTTTGAAGTGAGTTTGTGACTTGTAATATAATAGGTCCAAATTAATTAAAAACTGTAGAGTATACCAGAGACAAAAGAGAAGCTGGAAAGTTAAAACTTAGATCCAGCAATTCCACTTCCGGGTATATATCTAAAAGAATTGAAAGCAGTTCTCAAAAAGAATGCTCATGTTCACAGCAGCACTATTCACAATCACCAAAAGGTAGAAGCAACCCAAGCATCCATCAACAAATGAAAAGATAAATGTGGTATATACACATAATGGAATATAATTCAGCCTTAAAAAGGAAATTCTGACACATGCTATGTTACGGATAAACCTTGGGGACATTATGCAACATGAAATCAGTCAGTCACAAAGGTCAAATACTATATAATTCTACTTATATGGGAAATGGGGAGTTATTGCTTAATGGGTATAGAGTTTCAGTTTTGCAGGATGAAAAAGTTCTGGAGATTGGTTGCCCAACAATGTGAATATACTTAACATTACTGAACTGTACACTTAAAAATGGTTAAAATGGGAAATATTATGTGTATTGTACCACAATTAAAAAAAAATAAAACCTTAAAACTCAGATGGGACAATATGCATCATTAAGCTTATTGGACTTACTCCTAAAGCAAAGGAGAGCACCTAAAGTTTCTTTTCTTTTTTTTTTTTTTTAATTTTATTTTGTCGATATACAATGAGGTTGATTATTGTGGCCCATTACCAAAACCCCCCTCCCTCCTCCCTCTCCCTAAAGTTTTTTTCTAAAAACTATTTTATTAACGTATAATTTAGGTGGCATCAAATTCACACAATTAAATTATATAATTCAATAATATTTAGCAAAGTTACAGAATTATACAACCATCAGCATGTTTTCAAATGTTATGTTTTAGAACATTTTTATCATCCTAATCATGTCCCAAACCGCAGAACCTGTAAATATGTTGAGTTACATGGCAAGGAGGAATGAATTAAGGTTGCTAGTCAGCTGACCTTAAAATAGGGACATTATCATGGTTTACCCAGATGAACCCAATGTAATCCTTAAGAGTGGAAGAAAGAATCTGAACAGAGAACCAGAGATGGCAGTGTGAAAAGGACTTGGCTTTGAAGACAGAAATGGTGCCATGAGCCAAGAAATATGAGTGGACCCTGGAAGCAGGAAGAGGCAAGGGAAACATTCTCCAGAAGGAACAGAGCCCTGATGACACCTTGACTTTAACCTGATGAGACCCATTTCAGACTTCCAACATCCCAAACTGTTAAAATAATAAATTTGTGTGTTTTTAAGCCACATAGTTTGTAGTAATTTATTACAGCAGCAAAAAACTAATAAAATGGCTATACATTATTCTTTTTACATTACTTTATATTTAAAAACTACATCATAAAAGAAAAAACTATGAATATGAAGGTAGACTAAAGATTACAATTAAAATGGTGCTGTTATAACATCAACATCAAGCGTTTCGGATCCCTGTACTGGCCAGCCACCAAAAAACTTTTTCAAAAAATAAATAAAATGGTGCTGTTTTTTTGCTGAATCATTTTCTTCATCATAACTTTGCTTCCAAGACCTCAATTTTCCATCAAAGAGGCATACTTAGAAACACTCCCATTTTTGCTGCCCCCTGAATTTAACTGTCATGGAAACTTCATGAAATGGTAAACAATCACTACGTTCAGTGCTGACCGAAATTTTTTGAAAATGCCCGGACAATGGCCCAAAGAAGTCCCAGAATGACAAACAGAAAATGTGATTCAGACAAAGCTATCTTCATAAACCAAACATCTGTGGTTTATTGTTCATGAAACTTTCTTTCGAACATAGTCTAAAATAGCAGTTACGAAATGATCAGGTACATCTATAATTAAGCATGGTTTTCAAAAGTTTGTTTACCTAATAGAGAACCTAAAATAAACCAGCAGTGGTCAAATGTATTTTTTATCCTACAGCCTGGTCAGACAGCTATTTTCTAAAAAATATCAGAAACTTTTGTATTTGATTTATAAAAAAGAAAAAAAGGTGCCAAAAAACAAAATTGTGAACCAACATTCCATCCTCAAATCTAGCTTATTTCTGCATATAGAGAAAAATGCATGGGCTTTAAAAAGAAATACTACACACCTTTTGCATATGTCTTTTATTATAGTGCTTCATACATGTCTAATATTTCTTGCCTTTGAGATTTCCTGACAGTGTGCTACAGGGACCAGATTCAAAGTCTCTTCAGTTTCATCTCCCAAAAAGAACAATGCAGACGGCCAGCCCATGGCTCACTTGGGAGAGCGTGGTGCTGACAACACCAAGTCAAGGGTTAAGATCCCCTTACTGGTCATCTTTAAAAATAATAGTAATAATAATAATAATAATAATAATAATAATAATAATAATAATAACCAATAAGTAGAAACAACCCAAATGTCCATCAACTGGTAAGCGGATAAACAAAATGTGGTATATCCATGCAATGAAATACTTCTCAGCAATAAAAATGAACAAAATACTCATATATCCTAGAATATAGATGAATCTCACAAACAGTGTGCTAAGTGAAGGAAGCCAGATACAAGACTACATTTTGATTCTAGCCAGTCTAACTGGCATGAATGGTTATAATCAAAAAAACTGAGAATAACAAATGCTGGCAAGAATATGGAGAGGGGAACCCTCCTACACTGTTGGTGGGACTGTAAATTAGTACAGCCACTATGGAAAACAGTATGGAGGTTTCTCAAACAACTACAGATAGATCTACCATACAATCCAGCAAGCCAAGTTCTAGGTATATACCTAAAGGATTGGAAATCATCATGTTGAAGGGATACATGCACTCCCATGTTCACTGCAGCTCTATTTCCAATAGCCAAGATATGGAACCAACCTAAAGGTCCATTGATGGACGAGTGGATAAGGAAAAGATGGTACATATACACTATGTGGAATACTACTCAGCCATGAAAAAGAATGAAATTCTGCCATTTGCAGCAACATAGATGAACTTGGAGAAAATTATCTTAAGTGGAATAAGTCAGGCCCAGAGGGAACAATACCACACGTCCTCACTCAAAAGTGGGAGCTAACAGAGAAGGAAGGAAAGAAAGAAAGACCACACTGGTGCACTGGACTTGCAGAGGGAAGTCAGGCCCAGAGGGAACAATACCACACGTCCTCACTCAAAAGTGGGAGCTAACAGAGAAGAAAGACCACACTGGTGCACTGGACTTGCAGAGGGAGAGAACATACCCAGTGTTGCTGGGGGTGGAAGGGAGAGAGGGAGGGAGGTTGGGGAGAGGTTGGGTGGGGGACACAAGGAATAACTGCAATTTGTGTTAATGGGCATGCTGATAGTAATGATCTGATCATCACATCTTGAGCACAGGTGGTGAAGGTCAGCTTTGTACCATGAATATGCATAATCAATAAAAAAAAGAAAAAAAGTAAAAGAAAGAAAAAATACTACATTTTATATGATTCCATTTGTATAAAAAGTGGAGAAAAGGCAAATCTTTAGAGACCAAAAACAGGTTAGTGGTTGCATGAGGCTGGGAGTGGAAATGGATTAATTCTAAACAGGTGAAAGAAATCTAATAGAATGATGAAAATGTTCTAAAACTGGATTAAGATGACGGTTGCACACCTCTATAAACTTATACATTTAAAAGGGGTTAATTTATTGTATGTATCATACTTCAATAAAGGTACTTCAAGGGCTGGCCCTGTGGCTCACTCGGTAGAGTGCGGCGCTGACAGCGCCGAGGCCGCGGGTTCGGATCCTCTATAGGGATGGCTGGTGTGCTCACTGGCTGAGCGTGGTATGGTCCACACCGTGCTGAGGGTTGTGATCCCGCTTACCAGTCAAAAATAAATAAGTAAATAATAAAGGTACTTTAAAAACAGATAAACCAAATGTGGCAAAATGCTGATGATTGGTGAATCTATGTGAAGAGTATACAGGTATTCGTTGTGCTACTCTTTCAACTTTTCCATAGGTGTGAAAATTTTCAAAATAAGTTAGAAGAAAAATCAGATGAACCCTAAAAAACACAGACACCTCCCACACACAAAAAAACTGGTGTTTCTAATTGCAGATTACCTAAAGGAGGTAAAGGACATAGCACAACTCTAATAGATTGAGGATTAAGTAACAAAGGAGCACACTGATTCCTAGAGCCTTTTTTTTTTTTTTTCTTGGGTGTCTGGACAATAAAAGGATCAAACGCTGGACCTTGGTGTTATCAGCACCATGTTTTAACTAACTGACCTAACTGGCGAGCCCACCTAGAGCCATTTTTTATCCAAGTATCTGATTAACGAACAATTTTTCTCTCTCAGATGTTATTTTTTCCTAATTACACAAGTAACTCATATTCATCATAGAAAACTAAAGAATTAAAGGGAAAACACAAAGAACAAAACAAACAAACAAAAAACCTATAATCCCATTAGCCAAACAAACCATTTGTAACTTGTTCTTCAACTTTCAGATCTATTTGGGCAAAGAAAAGTTACCTGTATAAAACATAATCACAACTTGGTGGAGTATTCAACTGGCATACCGAAATTTTATATCGCATCCAAACAATCATACAAATAAATCATAAATACAAAAAGGCAGAATAAAAACTTTTAGATGAAAATCCAGTACTTCCTTTCAGCTTCCAATTAAAGATTGCAGGCTGAATGTCTACATTAGCTTCAGTTCTCTCCCTAAACCTTCCTAAAACAGGGATGAAAAAAAGGCATAAATTCACAAGGACAAAGTGAACAAGTGAGGCAACATTTGGGGCACTGGAAAGTAGACAGACAAGTGGTAAATTACTTAACCAACCTGAGAAAGCTGAATTTTCCTTAGCCAGCAGTGGAAAAAGTGAAGAAGCAATCTGACTTACAATGAGGATCCCTAGAAGGTTCGGGAATTAATAGGACCAGGGACCCTACAACTGAGCGTGAAGATATGGACAAACAGAAAAGACTATCCATTTGCCTAAGCCCAATAGTTAGGCCTCAGATCCCTTACTATAGTCTTAACACTGCATAGCTTGGTGACTGCTCCACCCTGGAGGAAATGGGTGGAGCTGTTAAACCTATAGTTAACAAACCCTAACGTCAGAGTTATGCCAGTAGCTTCCAATCCTCTTTTCATGTCCTACTCTTAAATAGGAGTATGTAGCCAAGAAACACCATATATTTAAGATAAAGCATGTAATGTGAAAGAAAAGACTAAAGCAAACAAATAGAAAAAAGCAACATGAAGAAAACAACTCTTAGATCTCCCAGAAAACAGAGCAAAAATTTTGTCAAAAGGTGAAAAGAGAAAAGATAATTAGAGAACCAGACCAGAAGGTCCAAAGTCTCAAAAATAGGAGACACAGAAAAGAGAACAGACAAAATGAAGGGGAAGAAATCAAAGGATTAATTCAAGAAATTTTCCAAGAACAAAAGAAGAGAGTTTGCAGATTAAAGGGGCTCTCCAAAGCTGAGCACAATGTATGAAAATATATGCTGAAATGCACCACTATCAAATTTCAGGACACTGGGGACACAGCAAACTTACCAAAAGCTCCCAGAGAGGGAAGAAAACAGGATTCATTTCAAAGAACAAAGAATCAGAACAATATCACATTTCAACATTATTACTGGAAAACAAAAGACAATGGATCAGTGCCTTCAAAAATGTGAGAAAAATATCTTCAACCCTAAAATTGCTACCCAACCAAACCTGGGATATCAACTAAGTATCAGAGTAAGATAAAGATAGTTTCAGAATGCAAAAGTCTCAAATTTTATCTCCCCTGTACTCTCAGGAAGTTAGAAAAAAAGGTGGGGGGGGGAATCTAGGAAACAAGGGCTTCAACAAAGAGGGGATGAAACAAATCCCCAGGGTGAATGCTGTACAGCAGACTAAAGCTCAACCAGTACAGATCAGAATAGGTCAAACACTTTAGAAAAAACTTTTCAAAAACATAAAACTGGTGCTGGCCTGTTAACTCAGGTGATTAGAGAGCAGTGTTAAAACACCAAGGTCAAGTGTCCTCAGATCTGTGTACTGCCCAGCCACCAAAAAAAAAAAGTTAAAAAAAAGGATAAAACTAAGAATACCTAAATTATCTGAACCTATCAAGAAGAGATCATGTACTTGGTAAGAAGTTTGAGGAAGACTTGACAAAAAAATTTAAGAGACTGAGCAAACCAAAAATCAAGACAAAGGGCTGGCCCGTGGCTCACTTGGGAGAGTGTGGTGCTGATACCACCAAGGCCCTGGGTTCGGATCCCTATATAGGGATGGCCCGTTAACTCACTTGGAGAGCGTGGTGCTGACAACATCAAGTCAAGGGTTAAGATCCTCATACCAGTCATCTTTAAACAAAACAAAACAAAATCAAGACAATTATTACCCTTGGGGCAGCAAAAGATTGTGCAGAAAAGCAGAAGTAAGCTAATGGCACATGTGTTAATAAGCATTTAAATAGTTATAACAAGATAAACACTGAAAATTGATTTAACCAAATTACAAATAACTAAAATGGGAGAACAGGAGATGGAGTGAGTGAAACTAACTTCTACTATATACCAGGCACAATCCCAAATCTTTACACACTTTTATTTATTAAACCTCAAATAAAAACTGTTATTGTCCTTATGTTACATATGAGGAAACTGACGAATAGAGAGAGTAAGTAACTTGCCAAAGGTCACACAGCTAATAAGTAGTAGAGGCTTTGAACTTTACTCTTTACCACTACATTGGCTATCACAAAGCAAAATCCTTATCTCCCTGTGGAAAGTCAATAGATAATGATTAAGTTTTTTAAAAACTGAGAGAAGAACCCCCAAACCAGGTGAAAGAACTGAAATGGACTGTCTCTGGGGGGGCCAAACCACTTGTTCCTTTTAACAACCCTGTAGAACTACTTTGCTCTTTAAACTATGTGCATTTGTAACTTGGATAAAATGAAAAATAAGAAGAAAATGTACTTCTCTTTTAAAACACTTTTAAGTATACATTAAAACTCTGACGTTAACCCTGAAAAACTGGACATGTACACCAATGCAACAGAAGAAAAAGTACAAAAACAAGCCCACACACACATATAAGTATTTGATATATGATAAAGACAGCATTTCAAATCATTGGAGAAAATGTGGATTTTTCAATAAATGGGAAAACTGACTAATCATCTGGAAAACATGTTAGATATCAACCTCCCACCACATTGCCAAATAAATTTCAGCTATATAGAAGATTTACATGTAAGTTATGCAATAATAAAGAAAACAAAGGTGAATATTTAACATAACAATTAGGTGGGAGAAGGATTTCTAAGCATGAGATTCAACATCATAAAAACTCACACAAAAAAGTGCCACATAGTAAAAAGGAAAAAAAAAAGCCATAAACCAAGTTAAAAAACAAACAGGAGGAAAAACAAGCATTTAATAATAAGTTATTTTCCTCCCAATACCAGCCAGCCCCACCCACCCCCCCAAAAGTTACTTTTCCTTACTATGCAAATAGCTGATACAAATTAATGAGAAGAATAGCTCTGATAGGGATGAAGAGGAAAACAAAAATAAGTCACAGAAAAATACAAATGACCAATAAAGATATGGAAAGATGTCCAACCTCAATCACAATTAAAGCAAATCAGATTAAAATGAATACATTTTTAACCCATCAGACTAGCAACAATGTAAAGACATAGATACTTCTTGGGTTAAGAGTGTGGCAAAACTCTGGTCCATCAACAATGAAGTGCCAAATAAAATATAGTCGGCCACAATGGAATACCACGCATCCATTAAAAAAAAAAAAAGGATGCTGTCCACAGCGTATTGCAAAGTTAAAAAAGCAAATCTGAGAACAGTATGTATGATATGATACTGTGTGTGTGAGTTTTGTTTTGTTTTGTTTTGATATGGAGAGGGGATAAGACCTCTGTTCACAAAATGATGCACCAATAGATCATGTTCTACCAAGTTAAAAAAAATTTTGACAAATGAAGTAGATGATGAATGGCCTGGCCTAAAGTCCATTCTTAAAAACATTCTAAAGTTGTTTTACATCATTGCAAAGGAGAAAATTTCCTAACCAGGCCTAACACAGAAGACCTAAAGACATGTATCAAGGATTGCTTTCATGACTTCCACTATCAATATAGAGCACAGTTCTTTTTCAGAAAAAGGTGGGAGGGGAACTTAAATCTGGGTGCAGAATGGAGAAAAGCACAATGATAACTTCTAATTAGAATGCATAAGGAATCTGTGACCACTCTGATCAAACACATGCCAACAATGGCACAAAATGTCTCTGAAAGAATAGAATAATGGCCACTTCCAGAGAGTGGGAAGAGAGGAGGGACACAGAGATTTACGTACCACCTAAACTCTTCAAGTAAAATTTTAAGAAGTTAAAGCACAAATAGCAAACTGGAAAAATATGGGAAAAATATAACATAAATATTAATTTAGAAAATGACAAAGACCCCAAAAGGCAAGGACATTTATAGGTAATTTTAAGATATGTAGAATAATATTCAGCCACAAAACAAAATGACCTTCTGTATATGATACATGCTACAATATGGATGAACCCTGAAAATATGCTAAAGCAAAGAAGAGTCACAAAAGGCTACATACCATAGGTTTACATTTATATGAAATATCCAAAAAAGGCAAATCCATAGAGACAGAAAACAGAATGGTGGTTGGCTAGGAATAAGAGCAAGGACTGACCAAACTGGCATGAGATTTTACTGGAATAATAGAAATGTTTAAAACTGGATTGTGAAGATGGCTGCACAACCCTATAAATTTACTGAAAAGTCACTGAATTTGCACACTTAAAATAGGTGAATTTTATAATATGTAAATTATACCTCAATAAAGCTATTGTATTTTTTAAATGGAAACAACCACCACATAGCTGGGATTTGCTTTATTTACTTATTCATTTTTTATTCTTTACAGAGGTAATCAAAGTTAACAGGGATTTGCTTTAAAATACTGCTCTGGTGTAAAAAAAAGATTTTAAAAAAGGCAAAATATTAATAACTGGGACATCTAGATACATAGGGTTCATTATATATTTTTTCAAAACAAAAATTTAAGTACATATATAAAAAATAGCCATCTCTCACACTCACACACACGCGCGACTTCACCAGCAATCAAGGAAATGCGAACTAAAACAAGTAACACCTTTACCTAACAAATAAATCTCCGTGGCAAAGATAAAAATGTATAATCCCCAGAAAGCAGACTTTACACTGCCTAACTCTTAAGATTAACTGGTACTTCATTCATGGAGGCAATCTGGCAATGTTTATCAAGAACCTTCAAAAGGGCATACCTTTGACCTGCCAAATCCACTTCTAAGAATTTGTCCTAAATAAATACATGTGTTATATGTCACAATAGAAAAGGGGGGAATGAAAATAATTAAACAAGTGAACCGATACTTATAATAGTGAAAAACAAACCAAAAAATCTATAAGTGACTGATTAAATAAGTTACAGAATACTCAAAGTAATGGAATACTAGGAGCCATGAAAAACAGACACAGAAAGATAGCTACAATATATTTAAATGAAAAACCAGGTTATAAAGCAAGATGTTTTATATACTGTAATTTAATATACATAATAAAGGTCTGGCCAGTTAGCTCAGTTGGTTAGAGTGCAGTGTTATAACACCAAGGTCAAGGGTTCATATCCCAGAACGGGCCAGTCACCAAAAAAACAGTAAAAATAAAATAAAATATATAATGATATACATATGAATATGTGCATATGCACATATATGAACACAAACTGACAGCAGTGATTAGCTCTGAGTAATATCACAAGCAGCTTTATTGCCTTCCTTAGACCTTGCTGAACTTGCTGGATTTTTACATCCAGCATTGTTATTTTTATGTTTGGGGGGGCGGGGGGGGGGGCAG
>NW_007732049.1:89516-95960 GCF_000696425.1 Galeopterus variegatus | reverse complement strand
GGGGGGGGCAGAAATTTCTTTTCCCGAAAAGGAAAACCTCTTTACAGAAAATGGACACAGGACAAGTTCAGTCAACTCATAAAAAAAATACATAAAAGTTCATTAACTTTTAGCACATGAAAGTACTCATTAGAAATGTCATTATACAAGTTAAAAGAAGATCACATTTTTTACGTATAAAACTGAAAAAAAAATTTTTATTATAATATGCTGCATTGATGAGGTATGAAAGAAATAGTCACTCACTGCAGTACTGACAGAAATACAAATGAGTCCAATATTTATGCAGAAGACAATCTGGCAATTTAGTATCAGAAGCATTAAAAGCCATGTTTATCTTGAGCCCAGCAATTTAATTCTAGGATTGGATTATTTCTAAGGAAATAATTAAAGATGCAAGCAAGGATTTAGCTACAAGAATGTTCAATACTGAGTTTATATTGACAAAAAATTGAATACAACTTATATATCCAACAAAAAGGGATGATTAAATTATTCTATATCCACGTAATGGAGTACTACAAAGCCTTTAGCAGTAAAAGTGTACGATCATATTTATTAAGAATGGAAAAATAGACATAAGAGACTGTTAAGTGAAGATAAATTACAAATAGTGTGTACTGGATTGAATAGTGTCTCCCCAAAATTCATGGCCACCCAGAACCCCAGAATGTGATCCTACTTGGAAACAGGGTCTTTGCAGATGTAATTAGCTAAGGTGAGGTTGTACTAGATTAGGATGGGCCCTAAATCTAACTGGTGTCCTGACAAGGAGGAGATTTGGAGACACACATGGCCTTCTTGTGTGCCTCCAAATCTTCTCCTCCTTATAAGGAGATGTGACTACTAAGGCAGAGGTTAGAGTGATGCAGCTACAAGCCAAGGAAGGCTAAAGACTGACAGGAGCCACTAAAAGCTGAGAGAGGCAAGGAACGATTCTTCCCTAGTACCTTCAGAGGGAGCATGGCCCTGCCGACACCTTGACTGATTTGCGACTTCTAGCCTCCAGAACTGTTAGAGAATAAAATTCTGCTGTTTTAAGCCACCCAGTTTGCGTTATTTGTTATGACAGCCCTAGGAAACTCATACAGTGTATAAAATACAACACTCAAGAGCACAGACTCTGGTCCCAGGCTGCTTATGTTTGAATCCCATTTCCACCCATGTGGCTTTAGGGTAGGTCATTTAACCTTTCTCAGCTTCTTTTCCTTTTCTGAAAAATGAGGATAGGGGCTAGCCCATTAGCTCAATTGGGAGAGCATGGTGCTGACAACCAAGGTCAAGGGTTCGGATCCCATACCAGCCAGCTGCCAAAAAAAAAAGGTAATCCGTATTTATTTCCTAGAATGATTGTGAGCATTAAATTATTAAACATAAGCCACTTAAAACAGTACCTAGAATACAGTTAATACCCCACTTTTGTAAAACAAGCACAGGTACAGACACACACAATCAGTATCAGAAGGATCAAAAAGTTAATTAACATTTTTTATCTCTGGCTCCTGTGAGTATGGCTTATTTTTGTCGTCTTTTTGCTTACTAATATTTTCCAACTTATCTGCAATGAATATAAATTGTTTATGTCATAATAAAATACAATTATTATTTTAAGAATTTAAAAATAAGGCAGTGATTCCCTATCATGGGGTTTGTGACCTCATCCCCTAGCCAGTGGTTTCCACTCTCTCAAGGCCTGTTACCAAAGTTTTTTTTTTTTTAAGTAAAAAATAAAATTTACTTTAAAAAACAAACTAAGCAGAAAGCACTTTAGAAGCACACTGTATATAATTCAATCATCAGGTGGCGGTTGCTCCATAATAGGCTATGAATCACTGACCTTAAGCATAGTAACTCAAGTGTGAACCCTTAGAAACACTTTACAGACCCAAGGCTTAAAACACACACAAAAAAACACAACTATTCATTTTAAAAAGTGAGTCTCTTAAAACCCAGTACATCGTGGGACTGAGACTCAATAATTGGGAATAAACTGCTTCCCCTTCTGAGACATACATTAACTTTGATAAATCATTACACCACCATTTACTAAATCAATTACCCTTCCAACAAGTGAAAAATATTAGTTTCATCTGCACAAAGTGACTTACTGAAAGTTAAACCTCTTTAGAGAGTACTATTGTGCTTTAGGTCCCTAAAAAGTTAACACATAAATTGTTTTCTCTAACAATATCATGTAAATTGATTCAGATGAGCCCATTACTGGATAGCTTACTTCTTAACAAAGCAAAACTTACTTTTAATAAAAATATATGTAATTACTGGATGAGAGTCTGTTGCTTAATACAAAGAAGGAATTTTACTGTATTTGAAGTGGCCAAAGTCTACCACTGCAATGTTTAAAAAATACATGCATTTGATCAGCCTATCCAAGTACCTTGACAACTAAAGTCAGTTCCCACTGAGGCAGAGGAGGTATAAGGCCCTGGTACCCACTACTCTGGAGAGGAAGAACAATTACCAGCAATAATCACATATACACATAAAATTATATACATATAATTTTACATATATACACATGCATAGAAAATCTGAAAAGGGGAGAGGATTTTTGCTTTTCACTTGTCCAGAGGTTACAAATTAGTGGCCCAAAGATTGCATCCTGCCTATAGATGTGCTTTATTTGGTCCACAGTGTTTTAAAAATATCTGAATTAGTTGCCAACATTTAAAAATCAGGACATTTCCCATAAAAATCTGAACTTCTGGGCTGGCCCGGTGGCGCACTGCTACAGTGCGCCGCTTGGGAGTGCAGCGGCGCTCCCGCCGAGGGTTCGGATCCCACATACGGACTGGTTCCCGCTCACTGGCTGAGAGAGGTGTGGGCACAACACCGAGGGTTGTGATCCCGTTGCCGGTCCCGGTCCGGTACGGGCGCAACACTGAGGGTTGAGATCCGTTGCCGGACACCAAAAAGGAAAAAAAAAAAAAAAAAAAAATCTGTACTTCTAACTTTTCTTGAAAAAATGAAAAATCTAACACTGGACCTTCATTCCAATGTAGCAACATTTATCTTGAGTATCAGACACTCACTCTCTTTACAAAAAGGCTTTCCAGCTCACACACACTTCAATTGTTACCCATCTGACACCTATAGGTATTTTAGTTTGCAGCCTTTGTTTAGAGCCTTCGCAACTATCTGAACTTATTTTGTACTTATACAACTTTTTTAAGTTTTTCCTCAATGGAAACACACTGGCAAAGATCTAAAGAAAACTTTAGAGAGCTTACAAAATATTTTTGTCCATTCATATCTAAGTAACTGTTATCTAAATTTTCTAAATAACAAACTCCCTCATAAACTGATTTACAAAGGAAATATACCTGGAAAGGTAGATAGATAGATAAGGTGAAGCTAATCTTTACAGGGTCCAAACTGCTTCCAGAAACAATACTCCTGGTGTTATTTAAATTTCAATTTACTTTCATGTCATGTACGCAAATATTAGCAACATTTAAATCTCATGCCCAAATTAAATCTACAAACAGCCTGAATAGGAGCTTAGCTTATAGGACTTGTTTCTTCTAACAGCACTAGACTTCAACGGGCTACAAAAAAGAAAGCCAGATGTAGAAAACAGATTCGGAGATTATGCCTATGTTACCCTGGTATATTGGTAAAATAATCTGCAAACTAAGGTGGTGGCAGGGGGAATGGAAAAATGACAGTTGGGAGGTGCACTGCCAAATGCAGGTGGAAATGAACTGAATTTGGCAAATGAACTGGGGTGTCCAGGAAAACAAGGTTCTTGGAGATAACTCATTTTAAGCCTAATGTTTGGGAGAACATTGGAGCTATTAACAGAATAGCGAATAGTCAGAAAGAAAAGCTGGTTGGGGTATTAAAAGGATAAACTGACCTTTTAAACGCATCTAGTTTGGGGTGCCAATACAACACACATAAGTTTTTTTTCCCCACCAGAAAACCCTGTACACTTTTCTGGCCCAACCTTTAGTGTTGGCCAAAGAGAGTAAAGTATATATTTAATATAAAGATATATTTAATGCAAAAGATAATAATAAAAAAAATTAAGAATAATAAAAAGATATACTTAAAGCACAGTCAATGAGAAGCCAGTCCCAGAGCATAAACATGATCAAAATTAAGCTCCACAGAATAAAGTTGGCCCCCACGTCATGCCATATACAAAAATTAACTCAAAATGGATCAATGACCTAAATGTAAGATCTAAAACTATAAAACTCTAGGGCCGGCTGTGGCTCACTTGGGAGTGTGGTGCTGATAACACCAAGGCCAAGGGTTCGGATCCCTATATAGGGATGGCCGGTTTGCTCACTCGGAGAGCGTGGTGCTGACAACACCAAGTCAAGGGTTAAGATCCCCTTACTGGTCATCTTTTTAATTAATAAATGAATGAATGAATGAATGAATGAATGAATGAATGAATGAATGAATGAATGAATGAATGAATGAATGAATGAATGAATGAATGAATGAATGAATGAATGAATGAATGAATGAATGAATGAATGAATGAATGAATGAATGAATGAATGAATGAATGAATGAATGAATGAATGAATGAATGAATGAATGAATGAATGAATGAATGAATGAATGAATGAATGAATGAATGAATGAATGAATGAATGAATGAATGAATGAATGAATGAATGAATGAATGAATGAATGAATGAATGAATGAATGAATGAATGAATGAATGAATGAATGAATGAATGAATGAATGAATGAATGAATGAATGAATGAATGAATGAATGAATGAATGAATGAATGAATAAATCTATACAACTCTGAGAAGAAAACTTAGGGGTAAATCTATGACTTTGGATTTGGCAATGGATTCTTAGATATGAACCAAAAACACAAGCAATAAAAAAATTGATATAGACTTCATTGACACTAAAAACCTTTGTGCAGCAAAGGACATAAACAAGAAAGTAAAAAGACAACCTACAAAATGGGAGAAAATATTTGCAAATCATATATCTGATAAGGATCTAGTATCCAGAATATATAAAGACCTCTTACAACTGAACAACAAAAAGACAAACAATCCAATTTAAAAATGGGCAAAGGACTTGAATAGATATTTCTCCAAAAAAGATAAACAAATGGCCAACAAGCACATACAAATATGTTTGGGGGCTGGCCAGTTAGCTCAGTTGGTTACAACACAGTATTATAGTGTTAATAACACCAAGGTCAAGGGTTTGGATCCCTTCACTGGCCAGCCATTAAAAATAAAAATAAAATGTTCAATTTCATTAGCAATTTGGAAGATGAGAATCAAAATCATAATGAGGTACCACTTCATACCCACTAGGATAGCTGTAATTTTTTTTTTTTTTGGTGGCTAGCTAGTAAGGGAATCTGAACCCCTTGACCTTGGTGTTATCAGCACCATGCTCTAACCATGTGAACTAACCAGCTAGGCAGATATAATTTAAAAAAAGAAAATAACAAGTGCTAGCAAGAATATGAAGAAATTGGGACAGACTGGCATATACTGCTGGTTGGAATGTAAAATGATTTAGCCACTGTGGAAAAGAGTTTGGTTGTTCCTCAAAAACAAAGAATAATTATTATGACCCAGCAATTCCACTCCTCATATATCCAAAAGAACTGAAAATGGGTACTCAAATACACATACACACATTTTCTTTTTTTTTTTTTTTTACTTTTTGTCTTTTTTCGTGACCGGCAACGGATCGCAACCCTCAGTGTCGTGCCGGGACCGGACCGGGACCGGCAACGGGATCGCAACCCTCGGTGTTGCGCCCGCACCTCGCACCTTGCTCAGCCAGTGAGCGGCCGGTCTGTATGTGGGATCCGAACCCTCGGCAGGAGCGCCGCCGCGCTCTCAAGCGGCGCACTGTAGCAGTGCGCCACCGGGCCGGCCCCATACACACATTTTCAAAACAGCACTATTCACAATAGCCAAAAGGTGTAACACCTCAAATGTCCACCAATGGATGAATGAACAAACTATGATATGCACATGCAATGGAATATTATTCAGCCATAAAAAGGAATGAAGTACTAATACATACTATAACATGCATGAACCAAAAAAAAAAATGCTAAGTGAAAAAAGCCAGGAACAAAAGGACAAATATGATTCTATTCATATAAAATATCCAGAATAGATACATCCACAGAAACAGAATTCATATTGGTGGCTGCCTGGGCTGGGGAGAAAGGAATGGGATATAACTCCTTAATGCGTGCAAAGTCTCCTTTTCAGGTGATGGAAAAGTTTTAAAACTAGAGAGGTGGTGGTAGCACAACTCTGTGAATGCACTAAATGCCAATGAATTGTACACTTTATTTTATTTTATTTTTATTTATTTATTTTTTGTCTTTTGTCTTTTTCCGTGTCCAGCCACGGATCGCAACCCTCAGTGTTGCCCCTGTACCGGACCGGGGACCGGCAACGGGACTG
>NW_007732049.1:83736-87843 GCF_000696425.1 Galeopterus variegatus | reverse complement strand
TCAGCCAGTGAGCAGCCGGTCTGTATGTGGGATCCGAACCCTCGGCAGGAGCGCCGCCGCGCTCTCAAGCGGCGCACTGTAGCAGTGCGCCACCGGGCCGGCCCTTATTTTATTTTTTTAAAAAAGATGACCAGGGGCTGGCCCGTGGCCCCCTTGGGGGGGTGGGGTGCTGATAACACCAAGGCCACGGGTTCGGATCCTTTATAGAGATGGCTGGTTAGCTCACTGGATGACTGTGGTGCTGACAACACCAAGTCAAGGGTTAAGATCCCCTTACCGGGCATCTTTTAAAAAAAAAAAAAAAAAAAAAAAGATGACCGGTAAGGGGATCTTAACCAACTTGGTGTTGTCAGCACCACACTCTCCCAAATGAGCCACAGGCTGGCCCCTGAATTGTCCACTTTAAAATAGTTAATTTTATGTAAATCAATTTCACCTCAATTAAAAAAAAAAAATCACAATATTCCAAACCCAAAATAAAAATAAGCTCTATATCTTGTCATTCCTGATCTCAGTAACCATTCCGACCACTTTCTAGCCACATTCTAGATGACTCCTGATCCACCTGCTCCTTCATGGTTTCACTCAGAAAATATCTTCTAACTGCAATAAGCTACTTTTCCGTCAACTCTAATTCCCCCAACTATTTCGAAACAGCTTGTAAGAAAGCAAGCTGCCCCATAGCAGGCACTCAAACTTTGTTAGTCACTGGCTCTATTTGATTCAATCTACTCCTACCTGTTCTGAAAATTTGCTGTTAATTCAGTATTAGCATATGAGCGTCTCCTCCTTATTATCCTGCAAATCTTCTCTGATAGGTTCAGGTATGTGAGTTTCCTATTAGAGAGCAAATTATGATAGGTACTGTTTTCTGCTTCTGTATTACACTACGTGTTAGGAATCTATGCAAAATGCATCTGTCTAAATTGACTGGTTGATAGTTTTTGCTGTTATGTGCCAGACGAAATTTGTGTTTGGGGAATGGGAAGATGGGAGGTAGCAATTATTTCTGACTTGATCTATGACCGGAAATGCAAATCCTATAGTAAAAAGACTTTCTGCGGGGACTGGCCCTTTAGCTCAGTTAGAGCATGGTGTAATAACACCAAGGTCAAGGGCTGGGATCCCCATACCCGCCAGCTGCCAAAAAAAAAAAAAGACTGTCTGCAGGACAGCAATGTACTTTTTACTGTAATCCTTTAAAATTAAAACAACTCTGGCTGCTCTATTTGTAAACTATTTTATATTATACCAGGAATCCCAACTTTTATGTGCCACTCAAAATACAAAGACCAAAAGAAGTGGAAAAGAAGAATGTCCAAAGCAAGAATCCCCAACCTTCTTAAAAATGAAACAAAGTGTATAACATTCTATCACTGTTACCCAACTCTCCCTAAAACTACTGTTTGGCACACTTTTTTTTTAAATGAAAACTAGCATTAATACCAAGTTTCGTCTGTCATAAAGAAACTTTTTCCTAGATTCACACATACGAGACAGAGAGTGGATCAGGAACTCATTTAGCATGGAAGTGATTGAGAAATAAATTTAAGAACTGGCAGAGGAGGCACCGTGAAATCAGGTAAGAAGTACAACTGATTTTCAGATCTAGCTTATTTCACTTCATTGCTTTGCAGTGATACCTTCATTCTATCTAGTAGAATGCCTCTGACAATGTTGAAAAATAGGATATTATTTTACAAAGATATTTTTCTCAAGTTCTTTTTTAGAAAACATCTGTTCCATCCATGGTGGATGAATGTAATGTTCCAAAACACACACACTGCCCTCTGAAGATACCTGGAGGCAACCTAGGATGTTGTAATACCAAAACTGCAAAAGCACTAGCCTAATGAATAGAAAGGAAAGAAATAGCCAACACTGTCTATACGCTAATATACTTAGAAATAAAGCCAGTACTAACTCTTAAGTTAATGTCCTGTAAAAATCTAGAAGTGTTATTTCCCTCATCACAGATGCTAAAGAACTTTGAACACATAAACAGCAGAAAAATGACTCTGAGGGCCAGAAGTGAGTTTAAAATCTTACATAACACTGAACTGTACACTTAAAGTTGGTTAAAATGGTAATTTTATGTTATGTATATTTTACCAATATATATTTTTTTAATTGTATGTAAGCTCTCCTCTGAGTCCTGTTGGTTTCTCCTTAAAGGCATATACAAACCAATTAGACTACATTAAAGGATATGAACCCATTAAGTTGAATGTGTTTAAATTTTAAATGGTTGAAAGCTTTTAGTGACTTGAATTAATAGAAGCTTTCTGACATCTTAAGGAAGGTATAGATATTCTCCATCTCCAAGGAAGCTATAAGCAAATGAAAAAAGCTTAAATTGCAGCAAGGGAGATTTAGTTTTGACATAATTCTAACTAAAAAAGTAATTAAACACCATAATAAAGTATCATGTAAATCTCTGCCTTTAGGGATACAAGGAGAGATAGCTATCTTGGAAGGGTTAGATGCAATTGTGCAGGAAAAGTTGGAGTAAACTAGAGAATCTCTTAAGCCAGTTGCCAATTTTAGAATTCCAAGTTCTATATTCACAGCCGAATAACGTCCCAGCAAGACATTCCACCTATTATACTAATCTACAAATCATCTGAGTTTGGCTTTGGATATTGAGTTTACTTTTCACCACACCATTAATTCACTTTATGTACTCAGAAACTGAAAACTGACTACTTTTGTTAAAAGGCAGTTCCACCAATCTCCAGCACCATGGCTGCCAGCTCAAGTATAAACACTACAAAAATGCTCAAATGAAAACACCTGGTTCTAAATTAAACAAACAGAAATATCTACATTTTGTCAACCTAAGACCAAAAAAAAAAAAAAAAATCTGTGTTAATAAAATAGACAATTTACAAGACCAAAACATTCCATTTAGTCAGTTTTTCAACAGTAACAACAAAAAATAAGTTCTTACTTTTGAAAATAAAGTTGTAATCTTTCCAATTCGAGTTTCATTTTAGAAGACTCATGGGTCGTCATTTTAAAATAATGATTTTTAATTTACCACATTATTTTTAACAGTCATCAGACAACTGAACGGTGGTGATTTATTACAACCCAAAGAAGGCACTTATGAAGTCACAGGAAGGTTTACCACCTCCAATTCAACAAGCCAACCACCACAGGAAGTGAGAGATTTTTACCAACCTGTATTAGGACTATCTCAACAGTTGTTAAAGTGAGACATTAAATGACACTTAAAACAACACATTCCTAGACTCTAGATACTTACTTCAGCAACGCACAAATATTTTGATCAAGTGTGTGTGTGTATTTATTCAACTAAATTTTATTAACTATGACGGATATTTGTTTAAAAAAAATCTATCAAGATGAATTTAGCCAAGGCAACATAAGAATCAAAATACAGAATAGGATTACGGAGGTAACTAACTTTCATAAGAAAGAAAAGAATGACAAACCTTCCTGCTTTCAATTCACAAATGATTTTTCATTTTACAATCAACGAAAACAAAGAACATGCCTTCTACAGCCAAAAAATAAAAAAATAAGGTACTGTGACTTAAATTTGAATTATCACTTAATTATCTGGATTCTTACTGACTTCCAACTGCTTTAAAACCAGAACACATTTTTAATGGCTCATTCCTTTGCTCAGAAATGTATCTTGTTTTATACAGAGATAACATCATCAGTATACATGCTACTTTCATGTCTATGAGCTTAATAGTTTTTTTTTTTTTTTGTCTTTTGTCTTTTTCTGTGTCCGGCAACGGATCGCAACCCTCAGTGTTGCCCCCGTACCGGACCGGGGACCAGCAACACGATTGCAACCCTCGGTGTTGCTCCCGCGCCTCGCTCAGCCAGTGAGCGGGAACCGGTCTGTATGTGGGATCCGAACCCTCGGGCGGGAGCGCCACTGCGCTTCCCAAGTGGCGCACTTATCCAGTGCGCCACCGGGCCGGCCCCAGTTTTTTATTTTTTAAAAAAACTGAAATAGAATTTTTATAATACAATTATATTTAATTTTCTTTTTTATTATGCACACTGGGCCTCACCTATACCTCACTTTTCACAACACCTAAAAATAAACAAACTTAGATGTTACAC
>NW_007732049.1:77701-83193 GCF_000696425.1 Galeopterus variegatus | reverse complement strand
CTTGTTCTGTTTCAAAAATAAAAGGCAAAGTATTACTGTATGGTATATGGTACTCCTACCTGGTCAAGGTCCCATTTCAAGATCAAAGAACGAGAAAGGAAGCATAGAGACTATCTTGTCCACCCCCTTGCATTCCTTCTGTCAGCAAGTGTTGCTTAAACACTGGTTGCTCAATGCTCTGCTAGGTCCAAGGAGAAAAATAAACGGCCTCCTGCCTTCAAGTAGCTTTCTATTTTACAAATAAGGAAATGAGATCCAGAGAGCTTACGTGCCTTGTCCAAAAATAAAGAAAAGCAAAAGTAGAACCCAGCTTTGTGATTCCTTATGAAATATGTTTTCCATAACAATTTCAACAGCAGGGCTGGCTGGTTAGCTCCGTTGGTTAGAGTGCAGCCTTGTAATACCAAAGTCAAGGGTTCAGATCCCCAAACCAGCCGGCTGAAAAAAAAAAAAAAAAAAAAAAATCAACAGCAGACAGCACTGGAATAAGTGACCCGTAGTGTCAGGGATGCCAGAAGGCTTTGGAAAGGGAAAACATACTACCTCCTCTGTCCAATAGACAGTAAAATAGTGTGGCTTTAAAATCCTACATTCTGGGGACTCATTTGGGACTTGAATTCTCATTCTGCCAGTTACTGACATTAATAACTCCTGCCCAGATAGGATTGTTCTGAGGATTAAATACATAAGCTCAGTACAATGCTCCACAAGATGTTCTCAATAATGCTAACTAATATCTCCTGCCTTCAAGTAGCTTTCTATTTTACAAATAAGGAAATGAGATCCAGAGAGCTTACGTGCCTTGTCCAAAAATAAAGAAAAGCAAAAGTAGAACCCAGCTTTGTGATTCCTTATGAAATATGTTTTCCATAACAATTTCAACAGCAGGGCTGGCTGGTTAGCTCCGTTGGTTAGAGTGCAGCCTTGTAATACCAAAGTCAAGGGTTCAGATCCCCATACCAGCCGGCTGCAAAAAAAAAAAAAAAAAAAAATCAACAGCAGACAGCACTGGAATAAGTGACCCGTAGTGTCAGGGATGCCAGAAGGCTTTGGAAAGGGAAAACATACTACCTCCTCTGTCCAATAGACAGTAAAATAGTGTGGCTTTAAAATCCTACATTCTGGGGACTCATTTGGGACTTGAATTCTCATTCTGCCAATTACTGACATTAATAACGCCTGCCCAGATAGGATTGTTCTGAGGATTAAATACATAAGCTCAGTACAATGCTCCACAAGATGTTCTCAATAATGCTAACTAATACTGTGATCATAAACATGAGGAGATATCTATGGAGTTAGACAGTATACAAGTAGGCAGGGATTACTTCTTCACCTCTCCCTTATACTACCTGGCTCTCAATTTTAAAGTATGAGAGGCCCTTTGTTTCCAGTGATTTTTCTGCCCGATATGAATGTCTAATGGGAAACAGACACTTTTACCAGCATATACTAATAGATAATACTTACAAACTCATGCTGTATAGTAGTTACAAACATTTTATAAGAAACTGTTCTTGGGCCTCTAAGATCTGTGTGGAAGTTTGGATCATCACCACGACCTAACTTTTGGGTGGTCATAATGTTGGAACATTTCACTATTAAGGAAAACTCAGTCTCTCTCAGAGGTAAGCACATATTGTTTCAAACTTATGGATGATGGAATGGAGACACAGAAAGATTATGAAAATCTCAATATTAGAGCTGAGAAGTGCTGAGACTATCTAGTCCAACCTCCCCATTTTACAGATGAAGAAATTGAAACCAAGAGAGGGGTACTGACTTGCCTGAAATCATACAGCTAGTAAGGTGTTTCCAAACTCCCAGTCTAGCACTCCATCTGTTATATCCTGCTATATATCCTGTATACATTGAGTTCATTTTGAGTCTCACATACAAAATAATCAGAAATTTTGACCCAATAACTAATCTTATATTAGACGATAGAATTCCTAGAAAGTGTTGTGACTTACAACATCCATGGATTAAACTTGTGTTGACCAAAGATCCAAAAGAAGATGTTATTGAAAAAAAAAAAAAAAAAAAAAAAAAAACTCTTGGCCAGTCCCATGAAGTGCCAGGGCTTTAGCTCACACCTAAACAGTCCACACAATGCAAAGAAATCCTTGCAAGGGGCCGGCCTGTGGCTCACTTGGGTGAGTACGGTGCTGATAACACCAAGGCCACAGGTTCAGATCCCTATATGGGGATGGCTGGTTAGCTCACTTGGGAGAGCGTGGTGTTGACAACACCAAGTCAAGGGTTAAGATCCCCTTACCAGTCATCTTTTAAAAAATAGAAAGAAATCCTTGCAAATAGGAGACCTAAATGGCTCAGAACTTCAGTCCATGGTAGGAATCATCTCAAAGGAGTACTCAAGTGAAATCTGAAACTTTGTTGGAGAATTTTTAAATCTCATGAGATTAGGGGTGGTACTCTGGCAGTTATTCCCTGTTTAGATCAGGGATGCTAAACATCTGCAATACTTGGAACAGTCATGCACAATGAAGAGCTGATCCTCCTTGTCTTAGTCAATCTGGGCTACTATAACAAAATACCATAAACTGGGTGTCTTAAAATAACAGCAATTTATTTCTCACAGTTCTGGAGTCTGGCAAGTCCATGATCAAGGTGGCCACAGATTCGGTGATTGGTGAGGGCCGGCCTTCTCATAGATAGTACCTTCTCATGGTGTCTTAAAATAACAGCAATTTATTTCTCACAGTTCTGGAGTCTGGCAAGTCCATGATCATGGTGGCCACAGATGCGGTGATTGGTGAGGGCCGGCCTTCTCATAGATAGTACCTTCTCACTGTATCCTCACATGGTGGAAGGGGCAAGGCAGCTCTCTGGGGTCTCTTTTATAACAGCACTAATCCCATTCATGAGAGCAGAGACCTAATCACTTCCCAAGGCCCCACCTCCTAATATCATCACATTGGTGATGAGTTTTTAACATAGGAACTGGAGAAGGAGTTTGGAGGGTGGTGGTGCACAAGCATTAAACTATAGCACGCCCCTAACCACTGTGTGGAAACACTGACTGAGGTGATTGGCACATTAGATACAAGGAAAGAACTCCTTCCACAAATGAAATAGTTCCAGTGGGAGGATGGGATATGAAATGGAGGAAATGAGGTGTTAATCAATTAAGAGACCCCCAGAAATGTGAATTCTCACTTGAGTCTGAGGGGTTATTAATGACACATGTGGTTCTGCCCTAATGGCTCTGCAACTTTGTTTTGTTTCGTTGGGAAGAGGGACTGGTGAAGAACTGGTTGAGAGGCAAAGCGACAAATTGTTGAACACCACCCCCAGGAAGGAAGGTTGATGGCAGTATTCCAAAAGGGCTTCAGGACTATGTGAGGGGCTATGCCTGGAGCTTCTACTGCCTGGAATATGCCCAAGACCAGCCAGTTTCTTTCCAAATTTCTTGGGCTGCTGAACTTGGGTAAGAAATTTATTTATTTATTTACTTACTTACTTAATTATTTATTTATTTTTTAAAAGATGACCAGTAAGGGGATCTTAACGCTTGACTTGGTGGTGTCAGCACCACGCTCTCCGAAGTCAGCTAACCGGCCATCCCTGTATAGGAATCTGAACCCCTGGCCTTGGTGTTATCAGCACCACACTCTCCCACGTGAGCCACAGGCCAGCCCTTTGTGTAAGAAATTTAAACTAACCCCAGATTCCCAAACTAGGTCAGTCTCAGGGGTTCTTAAGGGAGTTGGTCCATTCTCTCATTCAGAAGTTGTGAGACTAGGGGATAAAATGATTCATCTCACCAGAGCAACCTAAATTGCCTCCAGATCTACAAGTCCTTAAGAATCAAAATTGCCAAGGCCAGCTAATACTACCTAAGGTTATGTCACAGTGCAAATGCTATAGAGAATAGAGAGTCCAAATAGACCTTAGCATATATTATTGATAATAACAACTTGTAGTAGAAACCTTTTGAGTGTATCCAAATCATCATGACCTCCATTCTCTGCAAACTATTAACAACCCTCTGAAATTGCCCCCAGCAGCTATAACTGCCCTACGTAGCCCTGCCCTTTAGCCCCTATTGATTGGACCACAGGGAGACATCTGACCTAGGATCAGCCAAGTAGATTCATTCTCTCTCTGTATCTGTGTATCTCTGTATCTCTCTCTCTCAGGAATTTGGAATTGGAATTCAATGAGTTAATGGAATAGGCCTGAGCTGTTTGCTTGAAACACGTATAGGAAATACATATAGGAAGAGGGACCACCTTTGTCAACACTTATGAAAAGGAGATAAAGTCCATCTGCAGAAAGAGAACCATGAAGCAGAGAAGAAAAGAGAAACCTGAAGGCATGGGAAAGAGAGGTCCCTGTCATCCTGAGGCTGGTTGTTCAACTTCCTTTGGATTCCCGTGAGACCCTCCAGGTTCTATTCAAAATACATTATATCCTGGATGAAGTCAAAGAATCAAGTCCTAAAAAAGGAATTAAGAAGAAAATATAAATGAATATTTGATTTCTAGACAGACATTTCTAGAATATTTGATTTCTAGAATATTTGATTTGATTTCTGGACTTCCTACTCATAAAAACAATAGAAATTCCTATAGAAAAAAATGAAACAAAACAAAACAAAAAACAGAGGACACAAAAGGTAGTTCACAAAAGGAGAAATACAAATGGTCATAATCATATTAAAAGATGTGTTGTGCCACTCATAGTTAAAGAAATGAATTGAAACAGCAGTAAGGCATCACTTTTGCCTAATCAGATTGGCAAAGCTTCAAAAGATTTGTAATGGCTTTGGTTGGCAAGGAATGAAAAACAGGTACTCCCAAACACCACTGCTTCTGAGAATGCAAATTGATACAATTTTTTCTAAAGATGAATTGATGTGAATTTAGGCAAACACATAGGAAGAACCTTAAAAATGTTCATATGCTGTAATCCAAAACTCATAGGTTTATAAATAAGCTTTTTATAGAAGTTTTATAATACGTATAATACAAGTAGTAAAAAGTTGGAAATAGTGTAAATATCCACCAATAGGGGAATTGTTATAAAAAAACCAACAACAACAAAAAAAAAAAAAAAAAAAAAAAAAAAAAAAAAAACGAAGGCAGGGAGAACTAGAAAGACACCTGAATAAATATTTTATGATCTTTCAGAAAGAAAGGTTTCTATCTTAGAAACACCTTGTTTGAGTGAAATCAAAGACAAGACGGATAGTTTTGCCTACATAAAACCTTTTAAACTTCTTTGCTGCAAAAATTTAAAAATAAACTTTAAAAAACATCATAATTAGAATTAACAGACAAAACACTAATTCAAGGACAATGGGTTTAACACAAAAAACAGAATCCTAATATCTTTATTTAATAAATAAAAAGCTACTAACCAGCTGAGCCCGTGGCGCACTCGGGAGAGTGCGGCACTGGGAGCACAGCAGCGCTCCCGCCTCGGGTTCAGATCCTATATAGGGATGGCCGGTCTGCTCACTGGCT
>NW_007732049.1:66563-77691 GCF_000696425.1 Galeopterus variegatus | reverse complement strand
ATATAGGGATGGCTGGTAGCTTACTTGGGTGAGCACGGTGCTGACAACATCAAGTCAAGGGTTAAGATCCCCTTACTGGTCATCTTTAAAAAAAAAAACAAAAACCTGACATTGGTAAGGTAGGATAATATGTGGCTGTTTTAAAAACACATTTCCGAGAAATATTTAATGATATAAAAAAATCCTTGGGCCAGCCCGGTGGTGCACTCGGTAGAGTGCAGCGCTTGGGAGCGCGGTGGCGCTCCCGCTGAGGGTTCAGATCCCATATACAGACCAGTCCGCTCACTGGTTGAGCGCGGTGCGGGCGCGACACCGAGGGTTGCAATCCCGTTGCCAGTCGCAGTATGGGCGTGACACTGAGGGTTGCGATCCCGTTACTGGTCATGAAAAAAGACAAAAAGAAAAAAAAAATCCTTAACATCAATTTTTATAAGCTGCATCAAAACTATAAATACAATGTAATCCTGTTTTTTGAAATATAATTCATTCAAATAATCATAGAATAATCATAGAAAACAACCGGAAAGAAGTATATCAGAATGTTATAACTAATTCTATCCCATGGAAAAATTATATAGGATTTCTGTTTTTTATACATTTTTCTGTATTTTCCAAAGTTTTGATAGTAAACATGTATTTGAAGAATTTTACCATAAAACTTGTCTATGATATGTTAAATTAAAAAAAGAATGTAAAATTAGTATACTGTATGAACTTAACTATATAGCAAGAGACTGGAAATATAAATAGAGAATTATTAATAATAATTTTAATTTTCTTTTTTATACTTTTCCGTATTTAAGGAAATAAGTAGGTCAACTTTTTTTAACTGGCTAATCCATTAAAAATCACGAGGCAGAATTATCTCTGTTAACATAGAAAGATGATCACAATAGAGTCTTGAACGATAAAAGATATAATAAAACAATAGTATTACATATGATCCAGTTTCTAAGAGAGATGCATGAATGAGCAAGACAGAGATGTCTGGAAGGATATACTCTGAGGTATAAAAATGACAGTCTCTGGGTGTGGAGAATGATGTATATTTTTACATTTTTATCTGTACTTGTTTTTTTGATGATCATGTAACAAAATATAAAGAGACACTTAATTTTGAAGGAAAGAACATCAGATGACCAATGTGCATATCCAATGTGAGTTCATTTCAGTTCTTCACATTCTCCCTGTGAAGGGAGAAACCTTATAAACTGCAAAGCCAAGGAAGCAGCTAACAATCAGATTGGCTATTCACTTGAACAAGAAAATGTCTGCTGGCTTACTATGAGCAAGGCTGAGTTGATGACAGTGGCCAGAAAGAGAGCCCTCATTCTCAAGCTGTGTGCTGTGGACAAATTCTGTAGCTTCCCTCTAGACCTCAGTTTCCTTATCTCTATATAGAGAATGCTGCAAAAAAGCCACTGAACTGGAGCAAAAGAAGAAATCAAACAAAACAAAGAAAAATGTTTGGAATTGAACCTATAGCTACCACTAGTATTGCATAAATATAACCACAAGCCAAAATATCCATTTTGTGCTTATTTCCCAGGATTAAAGGTTTAAATGAGATGGACAGAAGCACTTGTAGATGTAAAATATCTAAGTATTACATAACATTGGGAGAGATAAGGACATACATTTCCAAAAATACCTATATAAAGGCAGGCAACGGTGCAAAACATCTCATGTTCACGTGTAAAATGGACAGTAGACAATGAGGCCATGGGACTTGAGGGAAGAGAATAGTTGAGGGTGGGCTGAGATGCTCAGAGATGCCTTTCTGGAAACCTGACCCAGGCCCTGGATGATTCTTCACAGGATTTGAGGAACAGGCTAGTAAGAGAATTCATACGACAAAATCATTTAGGAGTTTTGGAGAGCTACAAGACCCTGGCTCATCTTCACTGCCTCCTGTTTTCTGTTCTGACCACAAAAACATACCTAGAAGTGACTCCAGGAGAAGGAAATACAATCTAAGGTACGCTTGGGGGCACATTTTCTGTGGAAGTGAATAGGTGAGGTTGAAGAACAGCCCTCCACTTTCAGCATCCACCCGAAGCATGGCGGGAAAGGATCAGAACCCCCACATTGGGGGGTTTTCCGTTACCTTTACTATTACCCTACCCAAGAGATACACAAACAGGAGGAGCCAGCCTATTGTACTATCTTTTCTTCTGGACAAAGCATATGATGCCCTGGGTCTCTTTTTTCTACTGTGGTGAATGGGACAATGCAAAAGAAAACCTGCATCTTTATCTCATGTCCCTTGGCCTAGATACATCCAGAAGTAGTCCATTCTTCTTTTCCATTTTTTTTCCTTCTCTTCTTGGCCCCTTTAGTTTACCAGAGCCGAACCATCTTCCAAGTAAGTACCAACTTCTTACCTCTCCCTCGTGTTTAAAAACAAAAACCAAAAACCCGTAACCTCTCCCATTTCATTAAAATCATTCTTTTCATTCTTTCTACCAACTGGGTCCCAACGTGTACAACATCTTTCTGTCTGCATCTCAGGTAAAGGCAAAAAAGGAAAGGAAAAAAAGGGGAATAAATATTTAGTGAAATCCTCCAATGCGCCAGATGTCCATCACATAAAATACTTTGATTCAGTAATCCTCACAAAAAAATGAGATAGATATTATTGTTATTCCCATTTGCAGATAAGGAAATAGAGATTGAGAGGTTTGTTTTGTTTCTGTTTTTTTTTTTTTAATTTTGTGTTTCTGTTTTTTTTTTCAAAAGATGACCAATAAGGGGATCTTAACCCTTGACTTGGTGTTGTCAGCACCACGCTCAGCCAGTGAGCGAACCGGACATCCCTATATAGGATCCGAACCCGCAGCCTTGTTGTTATCAGCACCGCACTCTCCTGAGTGAGCCACAGGCCGGCCCTGTATTTCTGTTTTTTTTAAATTATATTTATTAGCATATTCATTGTTACAAATCATACTTATTCTTTATGCCCCTTATCCAATCTCTCCCTTTCCTCCTTACCCCTCCTTCTCCCCACCTCTAATAACCATAGATTCGTTCTCTCCATCTGATAGATTACCTGTTCCTCTGTTGGTTTGTTGCCTAGATGATCTGTCCAGTGTTGAGACAGGTGTGATCAAGAAATCAGAAATCAGTTGCTTCTTCTATTACTCCGGAGTGTGCTTTGTGGAGAGAGAGGACCTCTTCTTCTTCTTTTTTTTTTTTTTTTTTTTTTTTTTGGTCTCTGCTAGTGCCTCTCCTTGTGTTAATACAGTTGAGAGTCTGGTGTGCCATCTGCATGATGGCTGTGACTGCTGCTATAGAGACTGGCTGCTTTTGCGACAGCCACGGCAATGTGGTGGCTATGGTGGGCTATCTGTATGAAAATGGTATTTTGGTGTGCTCTTTACCTGGTTGCGGCTGGGTTCGGCTTCCTCTAGCTCCATACTGCAGGACCCCTGTGGGGCCCCCGAGAAGACTGAGAGTTTAAACACAGTGTTCAGGGAGACACAGATGTTGAGAAAGCCAAGACTTAAGCCCAAGGCTCAGAAAGAAACTTATGCCCTCCTTTTTACAGCAGATTTCTTTCAGTTCTAAGGATTTTACCTTTTCACCATGCTCAACCTGACTATATTTCTACAGAACCATTATTATTTCCTTTTATTGGATTGCTTTGATGATTTTCAAGCTCCTTTTTTTTTTCTCTTATTGGCGGCTGGCCACTATGGGGATCCAAACCCTTGACCTTGATGTTATAAGGTTGCTCTCTAACCAACTGAGCTAACTGGCCAGAACTTCAAGATCCTTTTAGAGGAGACTGGGCTAATAAATACTAACTGAACACTAATACTTTAAATCTACGTAACACCTTATAGTTTTTCAGCACATCTATATATTGTCTCATCTCATCCTTGGGAAAATCAGGTTATATTGGTTTATTTTTAATAGCTTTATTATTTTTTAAAGAATCATACACGTTTGTTGCAAATAAAATTAAGCAACACTGAAAATTGTAAAGAAAGTAAAAATCACCCTAAATCCCACTACCCAGAGGTACCCACTGTTAATATTTCAGTAAATAAGTTTTTCATCTATCTCTCCATTTGTATAATTTGCCTAAACAGGATCATACTCTGCCTCTCTAGCCTGCTTTTTTTTAACTTAGGTTATATTGACAACAGCTTTCCACATCAAAAAATATAGCTTTACATCATCCTTCTAATGACTGTATAGTATTCCAATTTAGGGATGTATTTTACTTGACTAGTCTCCTATTGATGGAATTTGAGACTACTTCTAATTTTTGATTATGGTAAGTAATTATTAGTCCCAATTTAAAGACTATGGAAATTAACACCAAGGTCAAGAGTTTGGATCCCTATAAGGCCAGATGCCAAGAAAAAAAAATTATGGAACTGAAGCTCTGAGGAGCTAAATGACCCCTTTTTCAAAATCCAGGTCTGGAACTGAGCTGCTGAGGCCCAGCCCCAGACTTCTGAGTCTTGAAACTGTGTTCTTTCCAACTAAACCACAGGAATAGGAAGTTAGAATTCTTGAAATATAGAGACTTGACAGACTGAAAATGAGATTTTTTTTTTTAACTGCCTTCTTTCTTAGAAAGCTAAACATATACTTACAATAAAACCCAGCCATTCCACTCCTACCAACTTACCTAAAATAAATTAAAGCATATGTTCGTATAAATATGAATATTCATAGCAGCTTTATTTGTAGAATTAAAATAATGGAAACAGGGGCCGGCCTGTGGCTCACTCGGGAGAGTGCTGTACTGATAACACCGAGGCCATGGATTCGGATCCTATATAGGGATGGCCGGTTCACTCACTGGCTGAGTGTGGTGCTGATAGCACTAAACCAAGGGTTAAGATCCCCTTACCGGTCATCTTTTAAAAAATAAAATAAAATAAAATAATGGAAACAACCTGAATGTTCATCAACAGGCAAATCAAGGGCCAGCCCTTAGCTCACTTGGGAGAGTGTGGTGCTGATAACACCAATGCCAACGGGTTCAGATCCCTATATACGGATGGCTGGTTGGCTCGCTTGGGAGAGCATGGTGCTGACAACACCAAGTCAAAGGGTTAAGATCCCCTTACTGGTCATCTTTTAAAAAAAAACAAAAAAACAGGCAAATCAAGGATAAATCAAGATATATCCATACAATGGAATACCTCTCAGCAATCAAAAGGAATGAACTATTGATACACACAACAACAAGAATGAGTTTTGGAAACCAGAAGCAAAGGAATACATACTGTATAATTCCATTTATATGAAGTTCAATAATAGGCAAAACCAGAGCTGGCCGATTAGCTCAGCTGGTTAGAGCATGGTTATGATAACACCAAGGTCTAGGGTTTGATCCCTGTACCAACCAGTGAAAAACATATAGAATAGGCAAAACTAAGCTATAGTGATGGAAAGTAACCAGTGATGTGTGGGGTTGCAGAGGAGCTGGTGGTGGGGAGGCGCAGGGATTGACTGGGATGGAGCATGAGGGAACATTTTGGGTTGGGTTGGCTTAATTGTGGTAATGGTTACATGAGTATATACATTTGTCAAAACTTATCACATTTTACGCTCTAAAGTGGGTGAATTTTTTGGTACACAAATTATATCTCGACCATTTTTTTTTTTTTAAGGATGACCGGTAAGGGGATCTTAACCCTTGGTGGTGTTAGCACCACGCTCTCTGAAGTGAGCTAACTGGCCATCTCTATATGGGGATCTGAACCTGTGGCCTTGGTGTTATCAGCACCACACTCTCCCAAGTGAGCCACGGGTCGTCCCCTCCATGTTGTTGTTTTTTTTAACTGACCTTTTGGTTTTGTGACCATGCCAGTATGTTTGCTGCATATGGTAGAGATAAACGTTTTACATAAATAATAAATGGCTGTCAGTGAATGAATGATTATGTATATTTTCTGTAAAAAAAAAAAAGAAAGAAAAGAAGACATAGTGTATTAGTGCTTATAACACAATACCTAGAACTGGTTGATTTGTAAGAAAACAAAATTTATTGCTTACTGTTTCAGAGGCTGGGAAGTCCAGAGTCCAGGGAACACGTCTGGTGAGGGTCTTCTTTGGTGGTGATGCAGGATGTCACATTGCAAGAAAGGCAGGATCAGAGAGAGAGAGAGAGAAACTTTCACATGCTCATCTTTTGAAGCCCTCAGAACCACATCCATGAACTAGGGCATGGTCTTTACAATCTAATCACCTCTTCAAGGCCCCACTCTTCAATTATCATAGTAGGATTTTCCACCCTCAACAGTCACAGTGGGGATTACACTTCAATGACTTTGGGGGGCCATTCAAGCCACTGCGTACAACCCTGCCAGTAGCAGACATTTCTCAAGTGCAGACTTGCCTATGAGGGTCACATGTCTGAAGCCCTCACCATGCTTCCACACCTAGAAAAGCTGAAGGGTTCTGCGAGAAATGAAGCCTTTGTGTCAAAAATAGACTTTCAAGGAGAAAATTAAAATCTGTTTCCATGGCTGGCCGGTTAGTTCAGTAGGTTAGGTGTTATAACACCAAGGTCAAGGGTTCAGATCCCCATACTGGCTAGCAAAAAAGAACCACACTGTTTCCTGAAGGTGAGTGAAAGGAAGCTATCCTGGAAAGGTAAATGCCTGAAAAGCCAGTTTGAATTTCGAAGGGCCATGGTAACAGGAGATGACAACTCAGGATACCACACCAGAGGCCCAGCAGAAACTCACTGGACTCATTTGCCTCCAGTCTCCTCACACCTCGCACCACAGAACCTCTGGGACACTTTGGAAGGCAGCTATGCTCACCACTATACCACCAATGCCTTTTCTGGGACACTTTGAAGACTATCTTAGTTCCTACAGAAAAGGGAAAATTAAGTGACTTTTCAGGTGCTCAACTGGTTAGGTACATCAGAGGTACTTGCTTGGAAAAGAGAGCAAAACAAAACAAAAACTGAAAGCCCCATAGAAGGATTGCTGTAAATCAACTATTTGTAATTGACAACAGCAGCCTGCTATCAAGGCATCTCTAAAAGCAAAATGTTTGTTTCCTCCACAAAAGTGTGTGTGTGTGAGAGAGAAAGAGAGAGAGAATGACATGGAGGAGGCCAAGACGAGAGAAAGTGAAAATTCTTTTTTTTTTTTAAAAAAAAGATGAGGGCCGGCCCGGTGGCGCACTCCTACAGTGCGCCGCTTGGGAAGCGTGGCAGCGCTCCCGCCGAGGGTTCGGATCCCACATACAGACCGGCCGCTCACTGGCTGAGCAAGGTGCGGGAGCAACACCGAGGGTTGCAATCCCGTTGCCGGTCCCGGTCCGGTACGGGCGCGACACTGAGGGTTGCGATCCGTTGCAAAAAGACNGCAATCCCGTTGCCGGTCCCGGTCCGGTACGGGCACGACACTGAGGGTTGCGATCCGTTGCAAAAAGACAAAAAAGGAAAAAAAAAAAAAAGATGACCGGTAAGGGGATCTCAACCCTTGGCTTGGTGTTGTCAGCACCACGCTCAGCCAGTGAGCAAACCGGCCATCCCTATATAGGATCCGAACCCGCGGCCTTGGTGTTATCAGCACCGCACTCTACCAAGTGAGCCACGGGCCGGCCTGAAAATTCTATTTCTTACCTCATATAGCCCAAAGGTAATAAGGCCGATAATCAGCATGTTCTTTTTGTTTTGTCTTGTTTTGGGAGGTGGGGAACTGCTGGCCAAGCTGAGTGGCCAGCCCCAGAACACTTTTGACTTATTCCTGTGTGCATTTTGTTTTCTTTGACAGCTGGCCAGTATGGAGATCAAACCCTGGACCTTGCTATGTGCATTCTTAAGCCAGTGTCCCAGAGTGTAATTCCCTGGACTACTTACAGTCCACAATTCCCTGTTACTTATTCACAGTCACTTAGGGAGAGGGGGTTTTTGTTTAGAATGCCCATTCCTGGATCCCTGACCACGAGAATCTAAGTCAGTATGTCTGGGATACAGCCCAGGAATCACCAGATGATTCTTATATGCACTAAAATTGGAAGATCATTACTTTCAACAAACAGTTAATTGATTATTGATGGTTTGCTCAATGGTTCAACTTGATTATAGGTTAACAAATTAAACTGTATTTTTACTGGAATGTTTAAATTACATCTGTCTCAAGAAAAGCAACTATATTAATTGGCAGCAATATGTAACAAACTCCTCGTAAATGCTTTGGACCCAGATTTTCCACTTCTAGTCATGTATCATAAGGAAATAATTTAATGAGTGAGCTAAGATACAAGAATGTTTATTTTGCCATTGTTCATAATAGTGAAAAATTGGAAACCATCTGAATGTCTAACAAAAGGACATTAATTAAATAAGTGATGATAGTGCCATACGATAGATCTGAATTTACTGACACAAAAACATGTTTAAAATGCACCATTTTTCAAGAGAAAAAGAAGATTATGAGACATTTTATCATATTTCAGTTTAAAATTTTTTTTTTTAATTTGGAAGAATAAAATACAAAATGTTAATAGTTCCTGTCTCTGGGTGGTAGAGATATAGGGAATATATATGTATTAGTCCGTTTCTGTTGCTTATAACACAGTACTTGAAACTGGATATTTTATAAAGAAACAATATTTATGGATTATAGTTTTGGAGGCTGGGAAGTTCAAAGTCCAGGGAACACATCTGGTGAGGGCCTTGTTGGTGGGTGGGGACTCTTCATAGCAATGCAGGGTGTCACATGGCAAATAGCTTTAGCAAGAGAGAGTTAAGCTTCTCACTGACTCTCTTTTTAAAGCCATCAGAACCACACCCATTACTCCATGAATAGATCAATCCATTTACAAGGACTAATAGATTAGTCTTTACAATCTAATCACCTCTTCAAGGCCTTACTTTTTAAGTACCATAATAGGATTTCCCCTCCCCTCTTAACAGTTACAGTGGGGATTAAGCTTCAATGAGTTTTGGGAGACATTCAATCCACAGCATTCTGCCCCTGGCCCCCCAAAACTCATATCCTTTTTACATACAAATACATTCATTTCATCTCCATAGGCCCAATGTATTAACTTGTCCCAGCTCAAAGTCCAAATTCCAACTGTGAAGTCAAACAAGTTATCTACTGCCAAGATATAATGGTGCAACAAGGATAGGGTACATATTTCCATTCAAAAAGGTTGGAAGGTTGGCTCAGTTGGTTAGAGCACAGTGTTACAACACCAAGGTTAAGGGTTCAGATCCCCATACAGGCCTGCCACCAAAATAAAGTGGGTGAGAAATTGGCCAAAAGAAAGGGTTAACAGGTCCTAAACATGTCCGAAATCCAGCTGGGCAGGCATAAAATTGCAAAGCTGGTGAATAATGTACCTTGACTCCATGTTTGTTGGCATTTTCTACATACTGGTGTGGGGTTGGGCCTCCATGTCTTTGGGCAGCTCCACTTCTATGGTTTTCCTGGTCTCTGGCCATGCTTTAGCTTTCCCAGGCTGGTGTTCCACTCTGGTAGCTCTACAAGTCTTGGGTCTCCATGGAAGTCCTGCTTCCATGCCTCCACTAGGCATAGCCCTGAGAGGGTTGCTCTGCAACTCTGACCCTTCATTTCCACTCAGTATTGCTCTAGTGAAGGCTCTCTGTGGTGACTCTGCCCTTGGGACAGATCTCTACCTGGATCCCCAGGCTTTTCCATACATCCTTGAAATCATGGTGGAGGCTCCCAAGCTTCCACAGTTCTGGCATTCTGTGAGCCTGCAGAACTTCACACCACATGGATGTCACCAAGGATTCCAGCTTGTATCTTCCAAAGCTGTGGATCCAGCCATGAGTGAGGCTAAGTTAGCCATAGCTGGAACAGCCAGAGCAGCCAGGGTGCAAGGAGCAGCATCCTGAGGTGGCCCTGGGCAGGGAGCCCATGTAGGGCACCTCAGTCCTGTTCCCTGAAACCATTCTGTCTTTCTAGGCCTCTGAGCCTGTGATGGGAAAGGCAGCCTGGAAGATCTCTGAAATGCCTTCAAGGTCTTTTTTCTATTCTCTTGATAACTCCTTCCTTTTGTACTAATCTTCTTAGCAAACATTCGCTGGTCTACACCTTTAGTTTCCTCTCTCAAACAAACTTTCTCATTCTTTATGTGGCCAGGCTGAGAGTTTTCCAATTTTTTACCAGTTGCTTCCCTTTTAATTATAAATGCTGCCCTACTTCGTGCCTTTTCTATCATAATTCAGCATAGGCTGTTGCAAGAAAACACATAGGTGCCTAAATGCTTTGCTGCTTAGAAATTTCTTCCATCAAATGCTCTGGTTCATCACTTTGAAGTTCCACATTCTAGAAAACTTTTGGGCGTGAACAGAATGCAGCCAAGTTCCTTGCAACTCTATAACAAGGGTGACTTCTGCTCAAGTTTCCAATAAGCTCCTCCTCATTTTTATCTGAGACCTCCTCAGCATGGCCTTTACTGTCCATATTTCTATCAGCATTCTGGTCACCACCATATAACCACCCTCTAAGATGTTTCACTTTCCCTGGTTTTCTTTTCTTCTAAACTCTCACCAGAATCTTACCTTCTTATTGCCTACTCCTTCAAATACTCCCAGCTTCTACCTACTACCTAGTTCCAAAGCAGCTTTCACATTTTTAGGTGTTTGTTGTAAGCAACACCCCACTTCTTGGTACCAATTTTTTGTGTTGGTCCATTTCTGTTACTTATAACAGAAATACCTGAAAGTGGGTAATTTTTAAAGAAATGGTATTTATTGCTTACAGTTTCAGAGGCTGGGAAGTCCACAGTCCAGCGGGCACATCTGGTGAGGGAGCATTTTTGGTGGGTGGTGACAGCAATGCAGGGTGTCACATGGCAAATGGCTGGAACAAGAAAGGGCTAAGCTTCTCACTAGTTTTCTTTTAAAGCCATCAGAATCATGCCCATTACTCCATGAATGAATCAATCCATCCACCTTTTTTTTTTTTTTAATGGGGATCCAAACCCTTGATCTTGGTGTTACAACACCACACTCTGACCAGCTGAGCTAACTGGCCAACTCTGCATCAATCTGTTCACAAGAGCATAGTCCTCACAATCTAATCACTTCTTCAAGGCCCCACCTTTCTTTTTTCTTTTTTTTTTTTGTCCTTTTTGAGACCGGCCGCACCGCGCTCAGCCAGTGAGC
>NW_007732049.1:53212-65923 GCF_000696425.1 Galeopterus variegatus | reverse complement strand
GGCGGGAGCGCCACTGCGCTCCCAAGCAGTGCACTGTAGCAGTGCACCACCAGGCCGGCCCGGCCCCACCTTTCAATTACCAAAATAGGATTTCCCACCCTCTTAACACTGTTACAGTGGGGTATAAGTTTCAATGAGTTTGCAGGGTGACATTCAATCCATAGCAGTACATTTTTCTTCTTTGTGATTTTTCTAAATTGCTTTAAAATTTAAAATATATTGTTTTTATATTCACTCTTTTTTTTTTTTTGGTGGCTGACCAGGTAGTATGGGGATCTGAACCTCTGATCTTGGTGCTACAAGGTTGTGCTCTAACCAACTGAGCTAACTGGCCAGCCCTATTTCTATATTCAGAAAAAAGCAATAGGGTTGTATTCATTTTGAATAAAAGTGGGCAGGCTACTGAATTTCATAGCAGAGGACTGGGATAAAGTCCCAGATCTATTGCTTTGAACCTCACTTTTCTTTTCTCTGAAATGGGGATGGTAATATCTGCCCTGTCTATCTCTAAGGGTAGTTGTGAGAGTTACAAGGAACTTGGCTGCATTCTGTTCATGCCCAAAATGTGGAAATACTTTGCAAATTATAAATGTTTTATTTATTTTTTATTTTTATTTTTTATTTTTTTTAAAAAGATGACCGGTAAGGGGATCTTAACCCTTGACTTGGTGTTGTCAGCACCACGCTCAGCCAGTGAGCGAACCAGCCATCCCTATGTGGGATCCGAACCCGGGGCCTTGCTGTTATTAGCACCGCACTCTACCGAGTGAGCCATGGGCCGGCCCAAATTATAAATGTTTTATAAACATGGTATATTACTGTCTTGATTTTCACATCAGAGATTCAATTTTATTCAAAAACTAAATATGCAAACATATGTCATTAAAGCATAATGATAGACCTTTTTGTTTACAAAAGAACGAAAAACTGTTTTGGGGCTGGCCGGTTGGTTTAGTTGGTTAGTGTATGGTGTTGTAACACCAAGGTCAAGGGTTTGGATCTCTGTACTGGCCAGCCACCAAGAACAAGTAAACAAAACAAACAAATAAAACAAACAAACCCCCCCCAAAAAACTGGTTTTTTATTTTTTATTATGGAAAATTCTAAACATATGAATGAGTAGGCAGAATAGTATAACAAACTGCCATCACCTAGCTTCAGTATCAACTGACTGCCAATCTTGTTTCATCTACACCTCCCACCTACTCCCACCTTCTCCCATGTTAACATTATACCAGACTTTAAACTTGACAGCTCTGTAACTTTCATGTACACAAAAGAATATTTCAGTTCTTTTGAAGTTGTTCACTTCAAAACAGAAAGTTGTTCACTAGAAAGACAGTTCAAGTTGTACACTTTAAAGGGGTAAATTTTATGGTATGTGACTTATATCTCAAATTTTTAAAAAAAGACAAGAGTTAACATATGTACAAGACTTAGCATAAACGTCTGGCTTTTAGACATCTCATGAATGGTAAATTCTCATTCATGGTGTTGTTGTTATTTTTTTTTTTTTAAGATGACTAGTAAGGGGATCTTAACCCTTGACTTGGTGTTGTCAGCACCATACTCAGTCAGTGAGCTAACCGGCCATCCCTATACAGGATCCGAACCCGCGGCCTTGGTGTTACCAGCACCACACTCTCTCAAGTGAGCCACGGGCCAGCCCATGGTGGTGTTATTTTAAGCTCTAATATGACTACTAAGGGGTATTGGAACATCCCACCCGATAATATGCCACCTGGCACATTGATTATTTTGAGCTAAAGGCAATTGAGAAACAGCTGAAGCAGGAATGGTTCTCTGTCCTCCCCGCTTTCTACCTAAAAGCAGAGCATTAATTTCCCATGAGAAAAGTGCCCATGATACCATCCCCACAATCAAGGTAATAGACATATCCTCCCGAAGTTTCCTTGTGTCACTTTGGGATTTTTTTTTTTTTTTGTCCTTTTTGAGACCAGCCGCACCAGGCTCAGCCAGTGAGCTCTGTGAGTGCACCGGTCATCCCTATATAGGATCCGAACCCATGGCGGGAGCGCTGCTGCGCTCCCAGCGCCGCACTCTCCCAAGTGTGCTGCGGGCTCGGCCTGGGATTTTGTTGTTGTTGTTAGTTAGTTTGTTTGTTTGTTTGTGGTAAGAACACTTAATATGAGATCTACTGTCTTAAACTTCAAATTGCAGAATACTGTATTAACCACAGACAACGTTATACAGCAGATCTCTAGAATTTATTCATCTATCATAACTGAAACTTTATACACATTGAATCACTTTTTTATAAGGTTTAGAAAACATGTGAAACAATAGTATATAACTGTTGGGAAAATATAGGAAAATGGTCAGGGCCCCTCAGATGTTCAAAATCTTGCCAAGCACTTGATGTAAATATGCACGTTTGTCCAGGTGTTCCAGCATTTGATGTAAATATGCACATGTGCCCAGGTGTTGGTTATTGTCTAATGTAATTGTGCATGTGCACCCAGGTGTCATGGGTTATGGACTTAAGTATAAAGGATGAGTGGCTCTGATCCACCACGCCTCCTGCCCCGGGGGGGGCGGGGGGTGTTGGGGAAGCCGCAACTGCTGCTGGAGGCTGTTGCTGCCAGGGCTCCCAGGATGCCCCGAGAGGCCGCCACCACTGACCTCATGTCGTCTGCCAATGGCTCCTAGGACCTTTCCCAGTTACCTAGTGTGGACCTGTGTGTGAGGGTCCTGGTGACCCAGTCTGTACAATGGGTCTGTGGGCCCTAACCCCTAGCCATAGCAATACAGGGAGGTGGCTGGTCTGCATGGTCTTCCCAGAGGAGGGATCCCAGCCTGGGAGGGGTGAGAGCCCAGGAAACTGAAGCAAGCAGAGGAGCTGTGGGATGCTGGCTTCCTTCCAGGAATTTCGGCTGATCCTCTCATCTGGGTTCATTACACCATGTGATATCAGGGGAGGCTCCTGTCTTAATTCTCCCACTCGCGGCACACCCCCTCAGTCCTCCAAGCCCTCCCCAGCCTCGCCAGTGGCCACTGTCCCTCCAAATCTCTCCCTCACCACTATGCTTGATGTTGACCTTGTCATGCACCCTTCCCCTCTGTGACACTGGACCCTCCCAGTTTGTTATTTTAAATCCCAGAGCAGCTGCTTTTTCTCCTCCTCTGTGGGTTTCTCTGTCCCTGCTAGCCCTTCCATGACGGGATTATCACGACCCGGTCCTAGCCATCGTATCTTCTCCCTCTGCAGTTCCTTAAACAGGATCCAAATTCATTTCATGGATTCAGTACACACATCATTTATGTGCAAGAAACTGTGTTAGGTGCTTCTGCCGTGCAGCAGTGGGAAGCAAGGTGGCCAGGTCAGCTCTTGGCATGTGTCGAGCAGATCTCTGTTCAGCAAGTGTGCAGTGTGCACTGAGGACCATATGTGTACGTCTTTGTGCTTGCTGCATGATGCTGAACTCTCGTCCATAGCCCAGAGGTGGCAATCACAGTATTTAATGTCAGTCCACTTGGCACAGACCATTAGCATGGGTCCCAGCCATAAACTTCACACTCAGCCTTACCTGGGGACCAGCAGTTGAGTATCTGCCCCAACTACTCTGTTCAAAACAGGAAAATACATGTTTAAAATGGAGCAGCTGCTTTGGGATATCTTGTAGACGATTAGAAAAATACTTGACTATGCATCTCGGTGTCAGAACATTTTCTCCTTTTAGCTTTATTATATATCATAATTTGTCGTATAACCTTTCTACTTTTGTTTTAAAATAAGCACTGTGAAAATTTAAACAGATTCATCAAGATTTCTAAAACAAGCAAAACTCAGGTGGAATTATTTAACTATTCTACTTAGGAAAAAGTTGCAATAATTGAAACATCACAAAGCCCAGATGTTTCTTATGACTTTGCTAATGACGTGACTCACCAAGAAACTTCAACGTCTCTTGATGAACATTCTATTTAACTCCGTGAAGACAGCTATTACCGGGCAGCTACTCATCAGTAGGCAAGTGAATTCAATAGCTACTGGATCTTCAGCTCAGACGTTGCTCAGTTACCAAGAGGCCAGCATTTGGAGATTGTGGCCTGTGGATGGATAAACACCAGGCTGGACGACAGCATCTTACCATACGTAGTGATTCAGCAGCTCAGTTCCTCAGCTTACCCAGTTGTGAGATAGAGACACCTTCCCTTAATTACCTCCTTCTGGGGATGCCCATAATAAATGCTTGTGTAGCTTACTTGGAGGACTTTGAAATAAAAGGTCCACCTGTCATGAAAGTGGAAGGCCCGGGAAGGTGTCGTGATCCCTACCACACAGCAGATAGTCCATCCTCACCAGCCATCTGTCTGCGGAAGCCGAACTGAGCGTCTGTGATTGGAGCCACCTCGAGCGAACATGGAGCCGTCTCCCGGGGATGTGAGCTGGTCAGCACGTCCTTCTGGGCCTTTCATTCTCCAACTGGCCAGTAATTTAGAATTTACTCTAAGTAATTTAGAAATTACTCTAAATTTCAACCCTTTTAAATAATAACACTGGCTTATTCATTAAAAACAGTGAATTGAATGGTAACCATGTTCTCCCCTACTAAATTTCCCTAAAACGGTGGGGCTTGTTTTCTTCAGATGACCACAGCTTATTTACTGATTAACTGAGTGTCCTTTGTTTTCTTGTCCTTGCACCAAAAAAAAAAAAGTCCTTCTTAAATATTACCAACGTTCGTTGAAGAGATTTCCTTTTCTTGCTTGAAGAGATATTTCCTGCTTAAAAATGAGCATCTCTTCATCTGGTCTCCTGCTCAATTCAGCCAATCTTTTTATTTCCCTAGGATCCTTAGCAAAATAGACAGGACCAATAGATAGCAGTTATTGATTACTACAGTCTTGAAAACTGTGAACAAAAACTAAATTTCCTAATCTCACTCACAGTGATAATACTAGCCTGCAACTGAGTATCCAGATTCGTGAGTAGACTATATAGTCTTGAAAAGAAAATTCAAATCGTAAATGTCTTTATTATGGATATTGTAGCCCCTTTCCCCTCCAAATGTAGCCTACATCTATTTAGGAGTCCACATCTGGAAAATCCAGTGGAAGTGCAGCTGTCCCGCCGTCCACAGGCGTCTTAGGTGTCCTTGGTGATGTTTTCTGCTGTCCCTGCAGGGGGAGAAGGAGATGTGGCGGGGGAGCTCCTGCGACTCTCGCTGGAGGGCGCTGTGGAACGTTAACCTGCTGCTCCTGGGTCGAGCGCCTCCCTTCCTTCTCCGTAGTGGGTCTCCCAAATTGATCTGGGCAAAATCACAACATTCATGTGTAGCAGCCTAAAAACTGCTGCTAGTAAAGCAATCCAGGACTGAGAAATGTAACTTTTAAAATGCAAATAGAGCCAGTGCTCTGAAATAGAGCTCATTTTAAATAAATGCAGTAATTAGTTGTTAGAGTGCTCCTGATTACCTTAGCTACAGCAGGTTGCCTTTGTCTTTATGGCAGTACTTTGATTCCAATCAGAGGTTTCACATGAACTTATTTTGGTATTTTCAGTGAAGTCTGTGAGTAGAAAACGGATGCAGTCCTAAAGTAATTACTGACCGTTTTTCATCCGCAAAAGAGAATTAAGATTGGAGATGCGTGTGCGGTGAGAGAAAGTCCCAGCAAGATGATCCAGGCCTTCAGACATGTCCATTCGTCCATTCATTCACTCCCTGGGCTCTTCACTGGGCTACAAACATGAGGCCACCACCACTTGATGAGGTCACCATTTACGTGTAACAGTATCAGCTGGGGAAAATTCAGACCCAAATTTCTGAGAGTACAATTTATTTTTTCAGGGAAAGTATTCCCTTTTTGTAAATCCTGGGAAAAGACTGAGAGAAAGCTCAAGGGGCAGTGATAGAACTAAAGAGACGGCTGGGTAGAATGTTAGTTGGCAGCTGTCTGGTCTGCTGGCAGCCTGCTGGGGGACAGAGAAGAGGGAAGATGTGGGTAGGGTGGGACCAGAGCCCCCGGGTCCTGCTGTTGTCTGTGGATGAGCAGTAACCCAGTACAGACACCCCCAGCCCAGACTAGTTGTGTGCCCATCAGCACAGGATTGTCATGGGGTGGGTCACCCTCAGTGAGGGGATTTGCATCAATACAGCCTGTGTTTGGTACCCTGGTGACTGAAAGAATTGTCCTGAAAGCTTTTTTTTTAAACCAGTAAAAATATAATTTGAGTGGGGGAAGAATAAAAGCTGTTCTCTTAAATCATGGGTGTAATGACCTTCTTCCCATTGGAACAAGAACATCTTCAGGGTCTTATAGCAGAACAAGAAAGCTTAATAAAAATGTACTTTCCTCTGTTATTTTCAGCCTAGATTTCTCTGTCAGGAGATAAATGCTTAATAATTTGTGGCCACTGAGAAGTGTCATGGTCCTTCCCTCTACCCTGCCCCGACTAGAAGTTAACCCCAGTGTGTTCCTGGTTACACTCCAACTTAGTCGTGACTGCACTTTTCTAAGTTTTCTCTGGGGATTTGGTGAGGTGGAAGATCCTTCTCTTTGTCTTAAATTCTGTGTATGTGCAATTAATCAAGACATTAGTCTCCTGGAAGTATTTCAAAGATAGAAAAGTGTTGGAAAGGAATTTTAGGAATTTACGACATGGGGTGCTGTCAGGTGGTGCTGGCAATAAGAAATTGTCTTGAAGAGAGCCTGTTGGTTCCTTTTCAGCTTTTGAGCTGCATTGTTCCTGGGACTGCCTTCTGTGCAACTACTAGCTTCTGTCCCTTGAAGGTTTTCCTACAGTATTTTCCCAGTTTCATAGAGAAATATAGACACAGGACACCGTATGACTTAGGAGACCATGTTGTGTTTTGTTCTGGATATATGCCCGATGTGAGATCCTCCCTCTTAGGAAATGATTTATTTTACTTTGATAAGTTCTACAAGGGCCAAAAGTGGACCTCTTTCTTTTTTTTTTTTTTTTTTTTTTTTTTTTTTTTNCTGCCGAACCTGTAAGCTACTGGACCTGTAAGCTGCTGCTGCTGCTGACTGAGCTCATGTCATCTGCCAACAGCTCCTGGGATCTTTCCCAATTACCTAGTGTGGACCTGCGTCTGAGGGGTCTGGGACCCAGCCTGGCATGTGAGGGGTCTGGGGACCCAGTCTGTACAATGGGCTCGAGGGGTCTGTGAGCCCTAGCCCTATTGGTAGTCGTTTAGCTTGACAATTGGCTATGTCAGCAGGATTCCAACATTAGCCCTAGCTTTACGATAACTTTTATGGAATCATATATATTAACTTGATATGTGATAGGCACTGTTAGGTTCCATACCTGTATTACTAATTTAATCATTTTAACAACCAACAACCCTACAAGGCAGTATTACAGTTGAGAAAATTGAGGTACAGAGGTTAGAAACTTACCCAATGTCACATATCTAGTAAATGGCAAACCTGGGATTTGAAGATAGTCTGTCTGGCTTCAGACTCTGATCTACCAAGCACACCATACTGACTCTTGAAATATTTCAAAAAATTTTTAAAATAAAGGCAGGGGGGCAGGACCAAGCAGGGAGGTAAAATTATCTAACATTACACAAATCAATGAAAAGGCACTTCAATAATCTTTCCTTGCCTTCTTTTACTTCTATTAGGAAATACTTAAATTTCTGACTAGACAGATGTCTTAGCAAAAGCCAGAGAACCCTGCCCAGACCTAGAGACCATTCAACACTGCCACACGGTGGTCACACTACAGTAAAAGCCAAGTTATCTGGGGTCGGCCCATGGCTCACTCGGGAGAGTGTGGTGCTGACAACACTAAGGCCACAAGTTCGGATCCCATATAGGGATGGCCGGTTAGCTCACTTGGGAGAGCATGGTGCTGACAACAGCAAGTCAAGGGTTAAGATCCCGGGTGAACCAAACAGTAAACTGTGAAGACTCTTTTGAGAACTCAGGTCTTCAAGAAGTTATCTGGAAGGCAATGCAAAGCAGAATAATTAGTCCTATGAGTGAAGAAGTTTTTTCATTTAGAGTCTGAGCTAATAATCCTGAGGGTTTAGATTGTTGTTGAATTATTACCTGCATAGGCAGGACCATATAAAAAAGGGCAAATCCCAAAATGAGTTATAACCCACACACATGAAATAAAAATTAACTCCAAGCCTCTCACCATATTATGTAAGAGCAAAATTAAGACTAGAAATCAAATGTAATATGTGCTTCTAGAAAATGTGTTGGTGGATTCTGAGTGTATCTTCGGGGTAGGTCAAAGGCCATTGTGGATTGCTGGGCCTGAGGGAGGTGGCTGACAGCCTCCTTCTAAGATCCTGCACAGCTCTGCCTCCATGTTTCACATCCAGGCACAGCATGCCCCAAAGGTTTGAGGAAACTGACGACTTGGACAGGGTAGTGCCACATTTCATGACAAAGAGAACTTAACCCAGCAAGTAAAAAGCTTTTGGAGAAAAATCAACTGAACAGTTTTTCAAATGGGTACTTTATTTTTTGAATAATAGGAGGCTATTTTCAGTCCTGTCATGTTTCTGAATTTTATGATTTTATTTTCCTTCTTGGAAGTTCCTGTGGGGACCTCCTCATGCCTACAAAAGAGTGAATATTCCAATGGATAAATCAATCCTTACATTTCTGTAGCAATTTCTTCTTTACAAAGAGGTTCTATATCTATAACGTCATTTGATTTTCAAGCTATTTGAGTCATAGGAAATAGAAATAACTACAACAGCAACAACATTGAATGTTTTATGCTAATGAAAGAAGCCAGTAGGAAAGACCACATGTTATAGATTCCATTTGTATGAAATGTCCAGAAGAGGCAAATCCGTAGAGATAGAAAGTAGATTTGCCAGAAGTTGGGGGGATAGGATAATGAAGAGTGACTACCAGTGGGTATAGGGTTTTTTCTTTGGGTGATGGAAATTAGATAGCTCTGGAATTAGATAGTGGTGGTGATTGCACAGTTTTGTGAATATATGAAAAACCACTGAATTTACACTTTTAAATAGTGAACTTTATGGGATGAGAATTTTATCTCAATTTTTTTAAGTTGAGAAAGAAAAAAATTGAGTGCTTATTACGCACCAAGACAGGCTAAGGACTTGACTTGCCTCAAGCCAATTACCTCACCTAACAATCCTGACAAGCTTATGAGATACTACCATTTCCTCATTATACAGATGGAGACAGGCTCAGAGAGGTGATCAGTCCACAGTGATGTGGTAAACAAATAAGCACCAACCAAAATTCAGATTTCTGACCCTCACTTTCCATATCAGACCCTTGACTGTCATCCCAGTAATTCAAGGGGCTATTTCTGAGTGCAGTTCATCTGATATTCTTTCTTTTGCTCAACTCTCCTAATAACAGATCTTTGCAATGCCTTACACCTCTACCTTTTATGATCTTTTTTGGGAGGATTCTTTTCTCCCAATTTTTGAGAATTAAACATACCAGTGATTTCCCCCTGAAAGTCCCTAACTCTCCAAGCCACCTTTCTTCTGATAAAAAGCAAAGTTTCATTTCTTAGCTCCTCTCCAGGGAAGCCCCTTAAGGTCACACACCACAGCTGGTTTTAAGCAAAGCTGTGCTGTATATCCCCTGCACTCATTCTGCTCCGAGGACATGATTACCTTGCCAAACAATTCTGCAAGGGGTTTTGTTATATTTACTCTGACATAATACATCATTTGGATCACAAGTGAGTCAGTAAAAACACCACAGAAGGAAAAAGACACATAGCAACAGCCTCTGTTACAGGAGAATCCTTGGACATTCAGAGTTGGAGCAAACATCAGCAGATATTTGCTCCTACCTCCTCTCCAACATGGAGAATTCCAGAGTGGAGAGACATTGAGTGACTTTCCCATGGCTACGGAGCCAGAAGCATAACTGAGCCTAAAGTTTTGATACTATATGTTGTTGGTGGATTTCTCAAATGATTCTCAATTCAAAGAGACTTCTAAGGAGTTTCACTTAGTGTTACTGATGTTACTTATTTACATTTTATTATGTGAAATTACTAGTTAAGGGCAGAAATTTTAAGAAGCAGTTAAACTCCCTATGCCCCTCTCATATCCACAGAGAGCACCTAATGATAGCATTTCATTTCCACTGGGTGTGGCTGCTGGGACTGGAGAAAAAAAGCAGAAAAGAGCCTGAAGTGACCTTGGGCCTTTTTATCCTCAGAATGACCCAATTAATTCGGTACTATTATTATTTCTGGTTTTACAAATGAGAAAACAGTGACATTAAAAAAGACCCCCCCCCAAAAAAAAAACAAAACAAAAAAAAAAAAAAAAAAAAAAAAACACTCCTGGAATATCCATATGATGAAATATTATACAACCATTAAAAGTTATGAGGAGAAAAAAAAAGTTATGAGGAGGAAGATATATATATATAATATTAAGTTTTAAAAGGTTAACTAGAAAATAAGTATTATTATTCCACAAAAGTATATGTATAAACATTTATAATTATTAGAATATGCACCAAAATGTTAATAAAGTTTACATTTCTGGATGGTAGCATTATAGGCAATTATTTTTCTTTTTATAATCTATGTTCTAATTTTCTTATGATGGATTTTTTGGATATTTTTGTTTTTGTTTTTGTTTTTGCAGCTGGCCAGTATGGGGATTCAAACAAACCCTTGAACACACTCTAACCAGTTGAACTAACCAGCCAGCCCATACAATGTATTTCTGGAAAGAATAGTTTTCTATATTTAAAAAAGTGAGAGTAGGCAAAAGATTTATTAAGCAGGGCACAAAAAGTACCAACTATAAAATAAATAGTTAATAGATTGGAGCATATTAAAACTAGGAAATGGAATTCATTAAAATATACCCTTAAGATAGTGAAAGGTGAGCCACAGACTGGGAGAAGATATTCACAACACATGCATAAAATGAAAGACTCATCCAAAATAAATTTTTTAAAAACCTTTTACAAATTACTGTGTAAAAGACAGACAACCCAATAGTTAAATGGGCAAGAGACTTGAACAGACACTTCGCAAAAGAGTATATCTGAAATTTCCAAGAAGCCTATATAACTTTCCAGATTCTTGTTGCAAATTAGATACACAATGAGGTACACAAATGAGATGCAGACCTATTGGAATGGCAAAAATTTAAAAGGCTAACAATATAAAATATTGGCAAGGTTCCAGAGCAACTGGAACTCTGATACATTTCTGGTGGGAATAAGTTGGTGGTTTTTCAATCACTTAGAAAAACTGTTTGACTGTATGTATGTATTAAAGATAAACTTATGCCTACTGACCCAGCAATTTCTCTCCTACATATATACCTAAGAGAAGTGATTGCTTATGTCCACCAACAGAAATATACAAGGACATTCATAGCAGTGTTATTCATAATCACCAAAACCTGGAAACAATCCAAATGCCAATCAACAGTAAAAAGGATAAATTGTGATCTGTCCACACAATGGAATACTAAACAAGTACAAACTCTTGCTATATGCAACAACATGAATGAATTGCACAGATATAAGTTTGAAAGAAAAAAAGCCCAATACAAAAGAACACATTCTGTATGATTCCATGTATAAGATTGACAAAGCTAATTTCTGCTTATAGAGGCTAGACTATTGGTTATCTGGGAAGACAGAGAGGGAGGTGATGGCTATTCACTGGGTGGAAGCATGAGAGAACCTTCTAGCATGCCAGAGATGCTTCATATAACTTGATCTAGAGCTGCACAGGGGTATATGCAGGTTAACATTTCATCAAGTGCAAGATTTGATATACACACTTTGCTGTATACAATTACCGTATATCTTAGTTAAAAAAAAAAAAAGTGTCAGCACAGCAAGAAGAAAGCTATTCATTCAGTGTATGGGTGGTAAACATTGACAGAAAATCAAAAGCTTGAAAAAACAGCTCATAAAAAAATGGCCAGGCTTCCTCCCCAGTAGAAGAGGACATTTCTGAGCTTTTCTCCTGCGAACATTCAATATTTCCCTAGTCCCTTCGCACTTTATTTCTAATGGGTGAACTGGGAGCTAACATAGCACTAAAATCCCCCACACAGTCCTCAGATTCCAACTATAATGTGGCTATCTGTGATTTGTAGTGCAGGGACTGGATTAAATATAATCTAACCACTTACATTTATAAAATATACGTATCACAAGCGAAACATGGGCCAGCCTGTGGCTCACTCGGGAGAGTGTTGTGCTGATAACACCAAAGCCACGGGTTCGGATCCCATATAGGGATGGCTGGTTAGCTCACTGGGTGAGCATGGTGCTGACAACACCAAGTCAAGGGTTAAGATCCCCTTACCAGTCATCTTTAAAAAAAAAAAAAAGAGGGCCGGCCGGTGGCGCACTTGGTAGAGTGCGGCGCTTGGGAGCGCGGCCGCGCTCCTGCCAAGGGTTCGGATCCCATATAGAGACCAGTCCGCTCACTGGTTGAGCGTGGTGTGGGTGCGACACAGAGGGTTGCGATCCCGTTACCGGTCATGAAAAAAGACAAAAAGGAAAAAAAAAAAAGAGAGAGAAGAAAATGTGATTCCAACCCTTTACATAGAAATTGGCAGAAACAACAAAATTGTTGAAACATGGCCCTGTTCTGCTAGGCTTTTCCCTTGGCAAAATTGGAAAGCAGACTGTCTGCTATCAGGTCTCTGTATCGCTTTATAAAGGTTGAGTCTGCCTCTCTTCCCACAGGCCCAACCTATACCCCATTCCTGT
>NW_007732049.1:8774-52824 GCF_000696425.1 Galeopterus variegatus | reverse complement strand
AATGGGTGATACCTGGCCTGCAACATACATGGGCTCAAACCAGTCAGCAATGACCCAGTGTGCAATTCCACAGGCAGCTGCAGAACCTGGTGTTAATAAGAGGCATGCAGACAATTGCAATACAGTTAGCAAAGCACCAGTTAGGGTATGTATAACAGCTGTGGGAGCACCGAGGAGGGAGGAAAAACAGCCTGAGGATAAACTAAGACTTCAGAAGTGACACTGGGTCAGAATCTCAAAGGATACTTTGGAGTTGTCAAGGAAACAAGGTGGGGAATGAGCAAGTCAGAATTTCTGAGCTTTGCAGAATAGATTCAATTTAGAGATGGAGTACTAAGCCAGCGGGATGGCTTTGACAGTGTGGAGGGGGCATGCACATGGTTTATTTGGGGAGAGGCAAGATTGGGGGCAGGGGTGCAGAGAGGAAAAGAGAGAGCACCTCAAATGCCAGAATAAAGAGTTCAAATGTTGGGCCAGGCCGGTGGCGCACTCGGTAGAGTGCGGCGCTTGGGAGCGCGGCCGCGCTCCTGCCAAGGGTTCGGATCCCATATAGAGACCAGTCCGCTCACTGGTTGAGCGCGGTGTGGGTGCGACACCGAGGGTTGCGATCCCGTTACCGGTCACGAAAAAAGACAAAAAGGAAAAAAAAAAAAGAGAGAGAAGAAAATGTGATTCCAACCCTTTACATAGAAATTGGCAGAAACAACAAAATTGTTGAAACATGGCCCTGTTCTGCTAGGCTTTTCCCTTGGCAAAATTGGAAAGCAGACTGTCTGCTATCAGGTCTCTGTATCGCTTTATAAAGGTTGAGTCTGCCTCTCTTCCCACAGGCCCAACCTATACCCCATTCCTGTTCCAAGCCGAAGCATTAATGGATGATTAGGGTGTTACCTGGAAACAAGTCAGCTGTTGTCTTTTCCTCGGTCATTTGCTTTATAAAAAGGGATGATAAGGACACCCTGGACACAGATATAGGTTGCAACGAAGAAGGGAAAGTTAGAAAAAAATAAGTTGCATTTGAAATGATTGTCAGGTTCCCTAAAATTTTTAGAGGAAATTTGAAGAAGCCTAGATACTTTCAGGTAAACAGAAATTTAAAAGACAGAGTGGACTGGCCAGTTAGCTCAACTGGTTACACCATGGTGTTATATGTCAAGGGTTCGGATCCCCATATCGGCCAGCCGCCAAAAAAAATAAAGTAAAACACCAAAGAATGAATACCAAAACAGGGCTGGTCATTAGTTCAGTTAGTTAGAGTGTGGTGCTGATAACAACAAGCTCCAGGTTTCAATCCCTGTACTGGCCAGCCACCAAAAAAACAAAAACAAAAAATTATCAAAGTAAACCAAATCACTTAGATTATCAAAGGACAAAATTACAACAAATTTAGTTAAAGATCTAAACTGGCTTTATTGCAATTCTAGAATTGGGCAACATGTAATTTCATAAAATAGGATAAGTATTCCAACGAGCCCAGCAGAGGAGGTGGATTTTATAGACGGACAAAGGCTGAAGAAAGTAGAAATGAAGAATAAAAAGAGGATTGGTCATTTCAAAGTTACCCTCCTTGGGCCGAGCCCGTGGCGCACTCGGATCCTATATAGAGATGGCCGGTGCGCTCACTGTGCTCACTGGCTGAGTGCAGTGCGGCTGGTCTCAAAAAGGACCAAAAAAAAAAAGAGTTACTCTCCTTGTAAGATGGTAATAGGAAGACAGAACAAGAGAAAAATAACTGACTAGTTAATGCTCGCTTTTTGTGTAAGAATTAAATAAAGCAAAGGGAAATTCATTATCACACCTTTTGAAGATTAAAACTGGCCTATCTGGGAAATCTGCTGTTACCTCTTTCTCGTGGCTTTGAGGAAGGTCAGACCACAACCTGAGTGGTGTGGAACTTAGCAGAGGTGACTCTACGTTGATTTTCAGTCTGGGCTGTGGGGGTGTAGTGCAGAAACTTTGTCCAAAACAATGGCCTCCTGTGATTTTTATTTAACACTACACTCTCACGTTATCTCATTTGAGCCTCATGACAACCCTGTGAGGTGCTCTGGGTCATTGGCCCTATTTTAGAGACCAGGAGACTCTCTGGGAAAGTTAAGCAATTTTCACAGGGTTACATAACTGGAACTAAGAGGACTTATAGTGTGAAGTTGGGTCACCTGATTCACGGCCCATGCTATGCCTCTTCCAGAAAAGACTTTTACTGACAGGGTTTCACAAGCCATCCTCTCTGAACTGGTAAAGAGGGATTAAATGCCCTTACCTGTAGATTTACTTCTGGAAAGTTCTTCCTCTTTTTGCTTACCTTTTCTAGCTTTCCTCTTAATTTCACTTCTGCTATATTGCTCTTTTTTTTTTTTTAAAGATGACTGGTAAGGGGATCTTAACCCTTGACTTGGTGTGGGTGGTTGGTACAGGGATCGAGCCCTGGACCTTGGTGTTACCAGTACCATGCTGTAACCAACTGAGCTAACCAGCCAGATTCTATTGCTTCTTTACTCTTCAGAAGATGCTGGTGGTGAGGGAGGTTTCGGTGATGGGTCATAATAATCAACCACATTGTATATTGACAAAATAAAAAAAAAAAAGAAGAAGATGCTGGTGGTGAGGGAGGTTTCGGTGATGGGTCATAATAATCAACCACATTGTATATTGACAAAATAAAAAAAAAAAAGAAGAAGATGCTGGTGGTAACTGCAGACTGCCACAACCTTTGATTTCAAATTTCCTCTGCACATTTATTTTCGTGACTTGTCATGGATGGTAGTGGTGGCACCAAGGGGTGACTTTGGGAAAGCTTTAGCCTCCCTACTCACCAAACCATTCCAAATAAATACAGTTTATATAAAAACAGTACTAGGAAAATGCAGCTTCATAACAATTTCCTGAATTTAAGAGTTCCCAAGATTCCCAACTCCATTTATATGAAATTTAGTATAAGGGATGCCCCTTGAAATTGTGCAACAAGAGAGACCTGCTTAAACACCTTCCAAAGAAATTGAGCCTTCCAGGAACCTCCATGACAGAAATTCTGGAGCTGCCTTTGAAAAGTGGTAAGAAAACAGGACTTCCCAGGATTTGGCAGATATCAATAGAAAGGAGTCAAGTCCACAGAGATCACTCTTTAGTGAACTCTTACTCTTAAAGCGGAAAGGAAAAGAACCATAGGTTGAGACAGATAAGGACCAGAGTCCAAGAGGTAAAAGAGTCAGTCAGCAAACACAGCACAATTAAGCAGGGGCTAACATTGATCGTGGGCAGAGGCTGTCTGGACTTTGGTCTTGCATGGAGGGGAGAGGAGCTCTGAATTTACTCATGTTGTTTTGAGCCACAAAGAAGTCAGAGGCTTGCAAATAACCACCAGAGATGCTAGCAGGACCTCTTATAAGAATGATCAAAGCTCTTTCTGCCATCTTGGAGCCTGTGGAGGCCTGCTGGGAACAGGACTTCTAAAAGGCAATATGTCTGGAAGGCTGTGGTCCAAGGCCATTTTTGCTGGCTATAATTGGGGTCTCTGGAACCAAAGAGAGCCCACAGCTCTTCTTAAAATTGAAGGTGTTTATGCCCGAGATGAAACTGAATTTTACTTAGGCAAGAGATGAGCTTATGTGTACAAAGCAAAGAACAACATGGTGACTTCTGGCGGCAAACCAAACCAAACCAGAGTAACCTGGGGAAAGGTAACTCATGCCCGTGGAAATAGTGGCATGGCTCATGCCAAATTCCAAAGCAACCTTCCTGCTAAGGCAGTTGGACACAGAATCCATGTGATGCTGTACCTCTCAATGATTTAAACTAAAGGATTTAAATAAAAAGTAAATAAATAAAAGTGGATTTGTGTTCTTGTATTTTTGTTAACAAAAGAGAGAGAGAGAGAGAATGACCAAAACTTGCATGTTTAACTTTAGTAAAAGTTGCTATTTGTTTCAAGTGGATTCAAAATTTGATCTAGAGTCTTGAGTTTTTACTATGTTCCCAAATCTGCTAGATTGTTAAGACCAAGAGAATTTGGACATCTAGTAATCTGAAAGCACATTAATTTGGCTACACCATTATGAATTACATTGTCAAATTTGCTGAATTTCTCAACTCTGGTCACAAACTGGAAAATCAGACAACCCTCTGTTGGTGGGCCACGTCATGGTTTGGTTGTGTGTAGGAAATGGAGTAAGGTCTATGCATGCTTCAGGTCCCAAATTCCAGTTCCAGGTCCCCATTTCCAGACCGAAAGGGACATTTCCTTTTTTTTTGGCTTTTTTTATTTTTATTTTTTATTTTATTGCGTTGCTCCTGAGCCTCGCTCAGCCAGCGAGCGGGGAACCGGTCCATATGTGGGATCCGAACCCTCGGGCGGGAGCACCGCCGCGCTTTCCAAGCGGCGCACTATCCAGTGTGCCACCAGGCCGGCCCTCAAAAGGGACATTTCCATCAAGCAGAAAAGAAATGGTCATGCATGACTCTTTGGGGGAGTCCACCTTACATCCTGTTCATGAATCCGAGTTTTGTTTTTCAGATTAGCAGGAGACCCAGGGTGTCCCTAGTTGGGCATGTTTGGACAGGCCTTAGTTGGGCCACCTTAAACTAGTGGGACAGTGAGTATGGGGAAAGTTGTAAGCTCTGGACAGTTACTACCCCTCACCCCTCACCTCCCCTAGACACCACCCCATCCTCTCCCTCTACATTCCAGAGAGTAGAGAATAGACTCCTTGGCTGGCTTCGTTGGAAGTTTGCCAACTCCTGTTAAGAACAGTGAGAAGGCCCACCTCCAGGTGGTTCAGGGATGCCTCCACTGCCCCTAGCCTCTGCATTAAGGCGTATCTTGTAAACTGATACTCTAACCCACTGCTCTTCACATTACATTCTGTCATGTGGGCCCTGCCTCAAGGCAAAATCTTTCCTTTTGATGAAACAAACCTACATTACATTGTGAGGAGACAGCAAGGAGCAAATGGATACCACGTGGCAAGGTTTGGTGTGAATAATCTCCACCACCAGCCAGGAAGTTGATGTAACTAGGACTGCCAGAAATATGAGAAGATATATAATTCTAATAAGCATGATTTATGATTCACTAGGTGCCAGGCTCTATGCTACAAATGTTATGTTCATTATGTGCTTCATTTAATACAACTCTATGCGGTATTATTGTCTTCATTTGATAAATGAGAAAAATAAACCACACACACACACACACACACACACAAAGATAAATGAGAAAACTTAGAAGGAATTTAAGTAAATAGCTCAAGTTTCAATAGCCAATGTGGCCGAGTCAAAACTAGGTGTTCAGTGAACTATTTTATTTTCCTTCTGATCACGCACAGAAAGACTACATTTCCCGGACTTCCATGCATGGAGATGGGCCCATATGATTGAATTCTGCTCAACAGAATGTAGACGTGACATATCCCATTTCCAGGTTTAAAATATTCCACCCAAAATTCCACTTTCTCTTCCTCATCTGCACTGCTGGAAGTAAAGAACATGCTCTGTCTTTGACTCCCAAGTTCAAAGCCTTGATCCCTGAGTAACTGCTTGGGGGAAAGCCACTCCATATTGCTGACTGACCTCCATTACATTGTAATGATATCAAATAAACTTTTGTTTGTAAGCTGCTGACATTTCAGAGTTTATTTGTCACTACTGCATAACCTAGTCTACCCTGAATAATTCAGCTGAATGAGTTGTAGCCAGGATTTGAGCTGATTTGAGCACAGGTCTGTCTGAGTCCAGCCACACTTAACTATTCCCTTGTGTCTAGCACAGGAGAATCAGAAGAGAGTTTCTAATCTGTAACTCTGCCATGAACCTCGTGTGGGATCTTGGATGATTTCACTTAACTCTCCCATGCTTCAGATATTTCACTTGTCCAGTGGAAATAAAAAATATCTGCCCTTTTTTTTTTTTTTTTTTTTTTTAAAGATGACCAGTAAGGGGATCTTAACCCTTGGTGTTATCAGCACCACACTCTCCCGAGTGAGCCACAGGCCGGCCCCAAAATATCTGCCTTTCTGACCTCGCACAGTTATTGCAAGAGTCAAATAAGGCAATAGCTGTGAAATGATCTAGAAAATAAGCATTGTCCAAATCCAAAAAAGTGTTATTATTTTAACCATTTTCCTGAGTCTGGTTAGGAATCCATCCCACTCACTTTAGAAATGGCATGAAAATTTAGCTTTATATCCCTGCCTTTATTATCCCTAATACTTATTCTGTTGATGCCTTCAAATTTTAACATAATTTCAAACTTACAGATGAGCTGCAAAAATGGTACAACCCCCTTTATGCAGATTTCTTAATTGTTTATATTTTGCCCCATTTTAAATATATATGTATTTCTGATTTATTTAAGAGTAAGTTGGAGACATTATATGCTTTACCAGTCCAAAAGGAATACAACCCTGCTAACACCTTGATTTCAGACAGGTGAAACTGATTTCAGACTTCTGACCTCCAGAACTGTAAGGGAATAAATGTGTGTTATTTTTTTTTTCTTTTTCCTTTTTGTCTTTTTTCGTGTCCGGCAACGAATCGCAACCCTCAGTGTCGCGCCCGTACCGGACCGGGACCGGCACCGGGATCGCACCCCTCGGTGCTGCGCCCACACCTCGCTCAGCCAGTGAGTGGAACCGGTCTGTATGTGGGATCCGAACCCTCGGCGGGAGCACCGCTGCACTCCCAAGCGGCACACTGTAGCAGTGCGCCACCGGGCCGGCCCTAAATGTGTGTTATCTTAAGCCACCAAATTTGTGGTAGTTTGATACAGCAGGCATAGGAAATAATACAGTCCATATTCAAGTTTTGGCAATTATCTAAATAGTAGGTGTTATACCTATTTCTGTTCTCAGTGTAATATCCAGTTCAAGATCACTGTCTGCTTTTAGTTGTCATGTGTTTTTAGTCTCCTCTAATCTGGAACAGTTACTCAGCCTTACTTTGTTTTTCTCAACCTTGGCATTTTTGGAAAGTACAGCTATTTAGAATGTCACTCAATTTTTGTTTGGTTGATGTTCCCTCATCCTTAGATTCAGATTATGCAGTTTGATAGGAATATAATATAATTTCAGGAGGTATATGATAGTAGTTTGTCCCAATATTGATAATGTTGATTTTGGTCACTTGGTTAAGGTGGGAGCTACCAGATTGTTCCACTGTAAAGTTATTAATTTCCCCCTTATAACTAAAAAGTAATTTGTGGGGAGACACTTTGAGACTGTTCCTCATCACACTTTAAGCCTCAAGTTTTAACTTCATCATTCCATCTATACTTAGTAGATGTTACTCTATTATACGAAAGATCTCCTTCTTCCTTATTTATTTATATCAGAATAGACTCATGGATATATATAGATTTTTCTTTTTTTTTTTTTTGGTGGCCGGCTGGTATGGGAAACCCAACCCTTGACCTTGGTGTTACAAGGCTGCGCTCTAACCAACTGAGGTAACCAGCCCGCCCATGGATTCTTATTTTATTCAATGGATTATAACCCGCTACCATCATTATTTATTTTTGATCCTCAGATTGTCTGAGATTTGGCCAGTGGGAGCCCCTTCAAGCTAGCTTCTGTTTTCTTTTGATATATCTCCAATATTCTTTGAGCACTTTCTTACTTTCTAGCAGAAGAAGATATGTCAGGTCCGTTTTATACTTTCTCTGCAGCAGTTTGTCCACCAGAAGCCCTGGTTCCTTTTGTTGGAGAATGATATTTTTATTTATTTATTTATTTTTTCCTTTTTGTCTTTTTTCGTGACTGGCAACGGATCGCAACCCTCAGTGTCGCACCCGTACCGGACCGGGACCGGCAACGGGATCGCAACCCTCGGTGTTGCGCCCGCACCTCGCTCAGCCAGTGAGCAGCCGGTCTGTATGTGGGATCCGAACCCTCGGCGGGAGTGCTGCCGCACTCCCAAGCGGGCGCACTGTAGCAGTGCACCACCGGGCCAGCCCGAGAATGATATTTTAGAATCAAAATCTGGGTGCTAGGTGTGCTCTGTAGCTGGTATGTAATTGCTTCCACAGGCTCTCTCAGTGGACAAAGCCAGAAAATTTCTATAAAACTATGAGTTCATATTGATATCTCCATTTCTGATCCAACATTACATGGTATATTTCCCTTCTACATTTTTGTAACTCCCTTTTCTAGCAGTGAGAAAACTGGCTCTTATTACATTCAGTATATTTTCTCATTTACTCGAGCCTACCTAACCTACCAACTACAGGTCAATATTTATTTACAGAGGTTTTTTTTTGGGGGGGTGGACATGAGCTGCACAAATCTTAAGTGCACAATTTGATGAGTTTTGACAAATGCCTACATTTATGTAACCCACATGCCTATGAAAATATAGAACATTTCTATAATCTCCATTGCCTAGTGTTCATTTCCAGTTGACATTCCAGAAACAATACTTTTTTCATTTTTTTCCACCATAGATTAGTTTTGCTTGTTCTAGATCTTCATGTAATTGGAAACATACTATGTGCACTCTTTTGTGTCTGACTTTTTTCATTCAGCATAATGTTTATATATAGAACTTCATTCATGTTGTTGTGTGTATCAATAGTTTGTTTCTTTTTACTGTTGAGTAATACACCGTTGTATAAATGTGTTTAACCATTCTACTGGGTTGTCCATTTGGGTTGTTTCCAGCTTGATGTTATTATGAAAAAAGATTCCTTGAATACCATAGTACAAGTCTTTTTGTGGACATGTGTTTTCATTTCCCTTAGGAAACTGCTTAGGAGTGGAATTCTTGGGTGATTGGGTAGGTGTATATTTTTAACTATATTAGAAACTGCCAAACATTTTCCCAAAGTAGTTGTACAGTTTTTCACTCCTGCCAGCAATACGAGAGTTGCTCCATCTTTACCAACATTTGGTATTTTCAGTCTTTCTAATTTTAGCCATTACAGTGGTTTTGTGATGTTATCTCATTGTGGTTTTAATTCGCATTTCCCTAATGAGTAATAATTTTGAGCAATTTTTTATGGGCTTATTGGCCTTTTCTATATTTTTATTTATTTATTTGTTTATTTATTTATTTGTTTTGGTGGCTGGCCTGTACAGAAGTTGAACCCTGGACCTGCTTTCCTTGTCCTAAGAAACTTTTGCCTACCCCCAGACTGTAAATCCCTGTTACTTCAAATTTTTATTTATTTTTTTGGCAGCTGGCCAGTACATGGGTTCAAACCCTTGCTCTTGGTGTTATAACACTGTGCTCTAACCAAGCATGCTAACCAGCCAACCCCTTCTTCTAGTAATTTGAAAATATACAATGACTTATTGCTAATGATAGACACCTAGTACTTTAAATTAATGCAGGAATCAAACAAACAAATTTTTTTTCTTTAAACTCAGAAGGCCAGGAGGCCAAATAGAATTTTTGGTGAGCAAATGAAGGATTTTTTTTTTTTTTTAAAGATGACCGGTAAGGGGATCTTAACCCTTGACTTGGCGTTGTCAGCACCACTCTCTCCCAACTGAGCCACGGTTCGGTCCTGCAAATGAACGATTTTAAAGGACATCCCAAAAGGTTAAGAACAAGAGCTTTGAGGTTCTTAGGACTAAAATCTCAGGCTGATTTTAGTGCCTCCTTTCCCAAGCAGAATAAACCTCACGTGTCATCAATGGAGCCTAGATTAGAGTCACCAACCAGGCTGAGTCACCTGCAATCTCATCAACCTAACAAAACAGCCCTGCTCTTTCCCACAATTGCAAGGATTTGGGGGGAAGTGAATTTAAGTATGCCAGTTTGGGAGACTGAACGTTACTTGAGTTTCTTCTTCCAGTGAGGAGTCTGCCTGTTTTAAGAAGGCAATTTGTAACGTGTAATTCCAAGAAACAGTCCTACAGTGGCAGCCAGGACAGGTGGTGTGTTTCTCCTACCATATTTATTTTCATTTTCTTTTCTTCCCTTTTTTTATTGTTTAATAACAATTATTTACTTAATTTTTTAAATTCATAAAGTTTAAACATCAGGGCCGGCCCGTGGCTCACTCGGGAGAGTGTGGTGCTGATAACACCAAGGCCATGGGTTCGGATCCTATATAAGGAAGGCCGGTTGGCTCACTGGCTGAGTGCGGTGCTGACATAAAGTTTAAACATCAAAAATTCTGAAAAAGTACACAGTAAGTTATATCCCTCTTGCCTCTACTTTCTACAGTGATAACCACTGTTACTAGTTTTTTTGCATCTCCTTTGAGAGATTTTAAGGCATTTATAACATAATGCAAATATGTAGTATCTCCTTTTTTATATAAATGGTGTCTACTATAAACACTGTTCTGAACCTTATTTTTTTCAATTAATAATAAATCTTGAAGAATTTTTCATATGAGTATACATAGACATTTTTCATTGTTTTCTCTGGCTACATATTATTCCACCGTATGGATGTCCCATAATTTATTTAGCCAGCCCCTTGTTCATGTACATTTATGTTTCTTGATTTTTGTTCTTTCTTTCAAACATTGCTTCAGTGAATAACCTTGTATATACATCATTTTGCACACCTACAACTAAAACTGTAGGATAAATTCCTAGAAATTAAATTACTGAGTCAAAGAGTATACACATAGGAAATTTTGGTAGACACTGTCAAATTGTCCTCAATAGAAATTGTTTTAATTTGGGGCCTGCCCGTGGCTCACTCAGGAGAGTGTGGTGCTGAAAACACCAAGGCCATGGGTTCGGATCCCATATAGGGATGGCCGGTTAGCTCACTTGGGAGAGCGTGGTGCTGACACCACCAAGTCAAGGGTTAAGATCCCCTTACCAGTCATCTTTAAAAAAAAAAAAAAAAGTCAGGTTTATTGAGGTATAATTTACATATAATAAAATCCACTTTTTAGTGGAGCTGTCCCTTGTATTTGGAAGGCTTTTCAGCTGGGAGCTACATGTTGGTGTTCTGAAGTACCTATCTGAGAGAATGATGTTTACTGATTATAGTAAGGGAGTTACTGGGAGCATGTTACACTCAGGTCAAGATTTTGAAGGTCTCAGGTTTACAGTGTGTTCAGTGGAAAGAGGGTAAGCACTGGACTCTGACTATCTGGGCTCAAATTCTGTCTTTGCCATGTATTAATTCTGTGATTTTGTTTGGATTATATCACCTCTTTGGGTCTCAGTTTCCTTATCAGTAAAAAACCTTCAAAATCAAATCCCATCAGATAACATAAGGAAAGCACACTGTCTAGTGTTGACACAAACCCCTAAACCCTTCTCTCCCAGTAAAAGCCAAGCCACTAAAGACAACATGCCCTAGGGCAACAGAATGGTGAATGTGTGGGGGTAGGGTATCTGTCTTATTCCCAACCACAACCTCAGGTCCTGCCTGAGTATTAAGCCATATAGGGGCCACTTATGCTCCTGTTTCCAGCTTTCCAGGTTAGCACCCCTAGAGTCAGACTAAAACTTTCCTGTGTTAATAAAATGGACTCAAAGAAAATATCATTAGCCAAGAAAAGACATTTCAAGAGGCAGTAATAACTCCTTTTCAGAAAGGAGTTACTCAAAACCACCCTGCCAAACCCGTTCTTCTGCCTTGGTAATTAGCGTCTGCCCCAGCTTCCTCCTAATGCCACAACCTCTTGGTCCAACAGCTTCGGATTAATTAAGAGGTTCAAAACAGAACATGCTCCCTAGACCCTGGGACTTTGGCCTTTTCTATTCCCAGCAGCAAACCCTCTGTTTACTGTGAGGGAAGCAGGACAATCATAGCAGACCTAATGAATTGTTATTTCCTTCCCACCTGGCCAGGCAAAGATGGTGTCTGCTGTCACCCTGCAGGTGCCAGATGGGCATCCTCATTGTGGTCCTATTGTTGTCCTCATTTACTCAGGCTAGGAGGAAAAAGCCTTGTCTCCGGATACCCATGGACTTGGAAAGCAGTAGCTAGGTCAGTCACATTCCAATCGATTTCACTTGCAGGGTAGAGTGAGATGAAGATTGGCAGCCACAGTCCTGAGTCCCCAGCCATAGTGATGTGTACACCCACCTAGGAGGCCTGGTATGAACTTCACTACTGGTGCCCTACATTTTGCTGTCGTTTCCAGGTAGAAAAATCAAGGCTTAGCCTTCTGAATCCACTTCATGACAGCCAGCTCTCAGTGCAAAATGAAAAGTTAGAGGGAAAAGCCACAGTATGACCCTTCCCAGTGAGGCGTCTATCAAGAGATCAGTCCCCTCTGAGCTGGAAGCACAGCTCAGAGTTCAAAGGCTGCCTTTGGCATTCAGCCTTTCCCCTGCACATCAGCGCCTTGAAGTTTGGGAATGGAACTAAGAATTGTAGATTCTAAAGAGTGCCTAATAGATGGAAGAGGCAGCAGCCAATGATGGCTGCACAGTGAAGCTGAAATCTCTTATTGGAAAGGAGAGGTAAAATGCCTCTGAGTTCCACAGCTCATCTTCTGTGTGGCCCTGAGGAGGCTTGGAAGGATTCCCAGACATAGAATTTAAGAAACCTGGATTTTTGGTACTTATTCATATTACTGACAGTCCTAACACTGTCTACTATGCAGAGTTAAGTGCTTTATGAGAATTATCTTAATCAGCCCTCACAGTCATGACCTTATAAAGTTGGTAGTATTAAATATGCCTCTACTTTACAGATGGGGAAGCTGAGACACAGAGAGATTAAGCAACTTCTCCAAGAATAGCTCGTGGTGGTACTGGCATTCAAACACTGCCAGTGTATTAGTCAATTTTCTGTTGCTTACAACAGAATATCTGAAACTGGGTAATGTATAAAGAAGATAAAGTTTATTTCTTACAGTTTTGGAGGCTAGGAAGTCCAAGGTCCAGTGAACACATCTGGTGAAGACCTTCTTCCCAGTAAAGTTTCTCTATAGCAACTCTGGGCATCACATGGTAAGAGAAATGGGCTGAGCAAGAGTGAATTAACCTTCCTACTCACTGTCCTTTTAAAGCTGTAAGAAACATGCCCATGAGCACCCATTAAGCCATCAACCCATTATTCCATGAATGGATCAATCCATTCACTAGGGCATGATCCTTGGAATCTAACACAAAGGCCTCACCTTTCAAAAAGCATAATTGGATTTCCCACCCTCTTAACACTGTTACAGGGAAGACCAAATCTCTAATACATGAAATTTTGGGGGACACATTTGACACATAACAGGCAGTCTGGATCCAGAAGCTGTGCTCATTACTACTACATGATACTGCCTCTTGATAAAGTCGTCTCATCATAGTCTTTACCAAATAATGCTACAATTCTTTGTTTAAATGCTTATCTCCCACACTAAACTTGATGGTGGCCACAGTGTATTATTCATTTTCACTGATGATGGCCAACACAGACCTGAACCCCAAGTGGATGTTCAGTAAACATTTGTTGAGTAAGTGTTGGATAACCAAGTATTACTTTCTGCGCCTTAGCACTGGGGAAAGATATGGGAGAGTTGAGGGAAGGTGTAGGTTAAGAAACTAAGAACCAAAGTCCTCTGGTGCTGACAATGGAAATTGCCACCTTAAAATGGCATCTTCTTTGAGTTTTGCAAACTGTCATTTCTGGCCCAGGACACTTTTCTGTACTTTCTCTTTGACAACAGTGCTCCCCCAAGTTTTGGATACTCTTCCCTCACTCTCTGAGGTTTAAGTGGGATTGTCAATCACAATTTCCCACCCATCCAAGAGGCTTAGGACTCTTGACCTAAGCCTGGCCACTCAGGCCTCTCCCTGGCTTTTGGCATTATATGCTAGTAGGAAGGTTTGTAGATATTCGATGCTGTCTTACCTGGGTGTGTGGAGGAAGCCAGGCTGCAACATGAGTGGATGAGGCCAATGTGAAAGTGAAGTAGACAAGCAGAGATGAGAGATGGAGAGTGAAAGAGACCAAATGACATTATTTGAGGCCCTAGGTCAACCATATCTGAGGATAAATCTACCCTAAGATGTCCCAGCTTTCTGAGCCTCTGTATTTCCTATGTGCCTAAGCTAGTTTCCTATGTGCACACAACTAAAGAAATTCTTTTTGTTTGTTTGCTTTTTTCCTTTTAAGAATTTTTTTTTTTTTTTTGTCTTTTTCCATGTCTGGCAACAGATCGCAACCCTCAGTGTCGCCCCCGTACCGGACCGGGACCGGCAACGGGATCGCAACCCTCGGTGTTGCACCCGCGCCTCGCTCAGCCAGTGAGCAGGAACCGGTCTGTATGTGGGATCCGAACCCTCGGCGGGAGCGCCGCCGCGCTTCCCAAGCGGCACACTAGCGCAGTGCGCCACCGGGCTGGCCCAGCCTTTTAAGAATTTTTAAAATCTTTTTTATTCTTTGGTGCTGGCCAGTATGGGAATCTGAACCTTTGACCTTGGTGTTAACACCATGCTCTTACCAACTTAGCTAACCGGCCAGCCAAGAATTCTTTTTTTTTTTTTTTTCCTTTTTGTCTTTTTTTCGTGTCCGGCAACGGATCGCAACCCTCAGTGTTGCACCCGTAACGGACCGGGACCGGCAATGGGATTGCAACCCTCGGTGTTGCGCCCACACCTCACTCAGCCAGTGAGCGGGAACCGGTCTGTATGTGGGATCCGAACCCTCGGCAGGAGCACTGCCGCGCTCCCAAGCGGCGCACTGTAGCATGCGCCACCGGGCTGGCCCTTTTTTTTTTTTTAAAGATGACTGGTGAGGGGATCTTAACCCTTGGCTTGGTGTTGTCAGCAGCACGCTCAGCCAGTGAGCAAACCAGCTATCCCTATATAGGATCCAAACCCGTGGCTTTGGTGTTACCAGCACCGTGCTCTCCCGAGTGAGCCACGGGCCAGCCTGAAGAATTCTTTTTAATACTGTACACTATGTAAGGTTTCCAGATTGAGGGAAAAAAAATTGCATGGTACATACTTATACCAAAAGTTATTGGTTGTTTATCTGAAATTCAAATTTAATTGGGCATCTCTTCCTTATAGGGATACACAACAGTAGTAGAGCTGATGTGCAAAACCTGTACGACAAACATAATACATGAGTCAATTCTTCTGGAAGATTTTTTTTTAGGAAGGGATAAAGTTAAGTAATTCAACTGGGTAACTTGAGGTATTTTTATATAAAATAACCACAGAGCAGATATGAACTATAATAATTAAAACAATTGGTAGAGGCACATTAATAGACCAGTAAAATAGACTAGAAAGCCCAGATATGAAATAGAATATACAGAGGAATACAATATAGAATATATTCTATAGGATAGAATATAGGATAAAATTAGCATTTCAAATTAGTATTAAAAAATGATAGATTATTCAATAACTGGTGCTAGGATCACTGGATTGCTGTTTGTGGAAAGAAAAATTAGATCAGATCCCTATTTCCATTCCTTCCTTTAAAATAAATTCCAGAGAGATAAAAGATATAAATATAAAAAAAGGAAAGTAAAATAAATTTGGGGCCAGGCCATGATTCACTTGGGAGAGTGTGGTGCTGATAACACCAAGGCCAAGGGTTTGGATCCCTATATAGGGATGGCCAGTTAGCTCACTTGGGAGAGCGTGGTGCTGACAACACCAAGTCAAGGGTTAAGATCCCCTTACCAGTCATCTTTAAAAAAAATAAAAAGAAATAGTAAAATAATTAGAAAAAAATGTGAGAGAATTAAAAAATATAGTAGTCAAGGATATGAAAAGACAGTCTACATAGAAGGCTCTATAGACTCTCTTAAAAAATTTTTCTTTGTGGCTGGCCACTACATGGATCAAACCCTGGACCCTGGTGTTGTCAGCACTGTTCTCTAACGAAGTGAGCTAACCTGCCAGCCCCCTTTTTAATGTTCTCAAACATATGAAAACATGCTCAACTTTATTCATAAGAAAAACAAAAATTAAAATTATAATACAATACCATTTTTAACCTATCAAACTGAAAAGATAAAAAAGCACTTTCAAATACAACCACAACGGAGGGCAATTAGTGTGGTATTTTTCAAAATTACAAATGCAAAGCTCTTCAACCCAGCAATTTCACTTCTAGAACTTTATCATGTAAACATTTTTGTGTGTGTGTGAATTAACTATGCACTATAGCATTGCTATAATTTGAATGTTTCCCCTCAACTCATATTAAAGCTTGATCCCCATTGTAACAGTAAGAGGATAGGAAATCTGACTATGATATTTGAAAGGTGAGGCCTTTAAGAGATGATTGGATCATAAGGACTATGCACATATGAATGGATTAATCCATCCACAGATTAATGGGTTAATGGATGAATGTGTTATCATGGGAGCAGACTGGTGGCTTTTTTCTTTTTTTGGTGGCTGGCCATTATGGGGATCCAAATCTTTGGCCTTGGTGTTATAATGAGGAGAGAAAGGAGCATGTTAGGGTGCTCTTCCCCCTCCCCAACATGTGATACCCTGCTTTGCCAACAGACTCTCCAGAGTCCCCACCAGGAAGAAGGCCCTCACCAGATGCACCCCCTCAACCTTGGGCTTTCCAGCCTCCAAAACTTTAGGAAATAAATTCTGTTTCTTTATAAATTACCCAGTTTCAGGTATTTCTGTTATAAGCAACAGAAATGGACTAATACAATTACACATCTGGAAAATAGAACCAGGAGGCCTGGCTGGTTAGATCAGTTGGTTAGTGTGGTGCTGATGACACCAAGGTCCAGGGTTCAATCCCTGTGCCAGCCAGCCATTAAAAAAAGAACCAGGAAACATGTTTTTGTTTATGTATATGTAATCTATCTCTAAGAATATGCAAGAAACCGGGAACAAGAGTGAAGCTGGGGAACACACTCTTTTGTTCTTTTCTAATTTTGTGCCATGTGTATGTACTACTTATTCAAAAATAAATAGAATCCATTTTAAGTGTAAAATACCTTGAGAAAAACTGAAAAACATAGATGTGTTATGGAGTAGATTATAAACATTGTGGGTTTTTAAGATACCACGCAGGAGATCAAAGGCATTTCAAGCTCAGGTGGACACTTGGAATTTTGATCCTAGACCTAGGAGAATGAGGGTAACAAACTCTTTCAGTTGCCTGGGACACTCAAAGGAAAAGTGTGAAAACACTATTTTAAAAAATAGGGGGGCTGTCTGGTTAGCTTAGTTGATTAGAGCTTTCTGTAACACCAAGGACAAGGGTTCAGATCCCTATACCAGCCAATCACCAAAACAAAATAAAACAAAATAAAACAGGGGCCGGCCCGGTGGCGCACTGGATAGTGCGCCGCTTGGGAAGCGCGGCGGCGCTCCCGCCCGAGGGTTCAGACCCCACATACAGACCGGTTCCCGCTCGCTGGCTGAGCGAGGTGCGGGAGCAACACCGAGGCTTGCAGTCCCGTTGCCGGTCCCTGGTCCGGTACAGGGGCAACACTGAGGGTTGCGATCCGTTGCCGGACACGGAAAAAAGACAAAAAAAGAGAGAAAAAAAAATAAAATAAATAAAACAAAAACAAAAGATAATAAGGCCCATGGGCAGATCATGGGGGAGATACCCTTTGGAATGTGGATGTGAGAATTCTCGTATGTAGTCAGAATCCAACCTGGAATACAGAAACCACGCTAAGTATTTAAAACAGAGGGAATTTAATCCAGAGAATTGGTTTATATAGATGTTGGTAGAGATAAAGAGCCAAACAGAATAGTGAAATAGCCCAAAGCTGAATGATAGCCAGAAGCTGCTGTCACCCATTACAGTGGAAGAACAGAAGGAGGACATGGTGTTACCAGAGGCCAGGGGCTAGGATCATTTGCTAGAAGTTGGTAGTTTGCTAGGTAGGTCAGAGGACACAGCCCGATTTTGAAGGTTGGAGTAGGATAGATACTACACCTTGGGGGTGGGCTGGTGGTACGGGTTACTCTGGCTTTTTTTTTTTTTTTTTTTTTACCCCTCCAATCTCCAGCAAATGCATCCTATTGATGGAGTCCAGCAATTCAACCTGGAAGCCAACCCGCACAGGAGCCCAGGCCATGTAGCCTTCATGGAGTCAGTCCTCCACTGCCATCCTAAAAAGAACAGGGGAAAGGTGAAGAATAAACTTAAAGGCAAAACAGGCCAGGTTCAGCACAGAGAGAAATCAGGAAAATGTCAAAACATAGTGATGAATTCATCATCTTGAGGAAAATCAGCTTGGGGTGCCTGGACAAAGGGTTTCCAGAGCTGTAACATTGAGGTCCAGACATTTTCTCCAAAATGTTATTTATAGCTGGTTTGTCTAAACTAGGATCTAACTCTGGACCATACACTACATCTGGGTGTTATGTCTCTTAAAAATATTCTAGTCTAGGGCCGGCCTGGTGGCGCACTGCTACAGTGAGCTGCTTGGGAGTGCGGCGACGCTCCCACCGAGGGTTCGGATCCCACATACAGACCGGCCACTCACTGGCTGAGCGAGGTGCGGGTGCAACATCGAGGGTTGCGATCCCGTTGCCGGTCCTGGTCTGGTACGGGCGCGACACTGAGGGTTGCAATCCGTTGCCGGTCACGAAAAAAGACAAAAAGGAAAAAAAAAAATTCTAGTCTAGAACACCTTTTCTTGATTTGGTGAGGGAAAGAAGCCAGTTGTCCTATACAATGTCCCACCTTCTGAATTTGTTTGCTACCTTTTGTTTTCCTCTAGCTTGATCCTCTAGCCTATCATGTAAGCTTAATTAGATCCAAGTTAAATATTTTTAGTAAGAATATATCACAAGGCTGGCTGGTTAGCTCAGTTGGTTAGAGCACAGCCTTGTAATACCAAGGCCCCACATTCAGATCCCTGTACCAACCAACCACCAAAAAAAAAAGAATATATCACAGCTGATAATGTCTATTTAATGCTGGCACCTCATAATATCTGTTTGTGTCTAAGTCATTAATAATGCTAAAATTTAGGGCTGGCCCGTGGCTCATTTGGGAGAATGTGGTGCTGATAACACCAAGGCCATGGGTTCGGATCCCATATAGGGATGGCCGGTTAGCTCACTGGGTGAGCGTGGTGATGACAACACCAAGTCAAGGTTTAAGATCCCCTTACCAGTCATCTTTAAAAATAAAAATAATAATAAAAAATAATGCTAAGATTTACCACCTACTATTAGGGTGGTAAGAACCTGATAACTTCATCGCACAGTTAACTTTTCTCTTAGGACCAGGATGTAATCTTTGTTACTTAACCTTATTAAAGTTCAGTTTCCTCATCTGAAAGGTGAATAAATTAGGGTTGTTGAATGAATTAAATAAATTAATGAATTTATTTATTATTTATTTTCAAATTTTTTTTAAAAAGATGACCGGTAAGGGGATCTTAACCCTTGACTTGGTGTTGTCAGCACCACGCTCTCCCAAGTGAGCCACTGACCTGCCCTAAATAAATTAATGAATTTATTTATTATTTATTTTCAAATTTTTTTTAAAAAGATGACCGGTAAGGGGATCTTAACCCTTGACTTGGTGTTGTCAGCACCACGCTCTCCCAAGTGAGCCACTGACCTGCCCTAAATAAATTAATGAATTTAAAGTGCCTAGGACATAGTAAACATTCAAAGGAAGTAGCAATTATTATTATTATTTTGTTCCAACTCCATGATCAGAGAATGTTGGGCAGAAGAACGAAAAATCTCCCCCTCCTCAGTTCCTAACACTTATTTCCGTTTTCTAAAATAAAAAGGCTGGCCATTTTGGAGTCTGATAGATCACAGGGTGGAAGTCTGACATTGTTGCTAGAAGGGGTTTTATCTGTGGACAGCGTACTTCTATCAATTTATCCCTAAGTAATAACTACTATTTCTGGAGAGCTTAGTATCTACAGACGTTGCACTAAACACTTTACAAGCATTTTCACATTTAATTCTTCCTTAAATCCCACAAATAAGAATTATTACCCATACTTTTCAGGTGAGGAAACTGAGGATCAGAAAGATTAAATAATTTTCTCAAGTAGAACAGCTGGGAAGCAAGGAGATGGAATTTGAAACTGGGGATTCTACTAACTCCTGAGGTTAATGAGACTCAAAAGACAGGAAATTTTAATAGTGTGTGTGTGGAGGGGGGGGAGGAGGGGGGACGGAGGACACGATATGTGAAGCGGCTTGCAGTTGGCTTGGCTTTATTGCTTTAAGAAACCTATCATTTCTGAGTTGTCACCTTTTCAGCAAGCTTTCTCTGTATTCTTTAAAGTGTAACGCCCATTTTCCCTGCTTCATTGCCCCCGCATAGCTCTTTGCTCCATCTGAGCTACTACATATTGATTTTATCATGTTTTAACCCCACTAGAACGTCAACTTCATGACAAGGATTTTTGTCTGTTTTCTTCACTGCTGTTTTCTCAGTATTTACAGCAGCGCCCGGCACACATCAGGTATCATTAGATATTTGGCTAAAGAATGAATAACGCGCTTCCGGAAGCATCAAGAATCAAGATTAAATGAGCGTGTTTTGAACCTCGTAGGGACCCTTAATCCTCCCCTCCGCCCTCCTATAGGAGAGAGGAAGAAGAGGAAAAGCCCCGCCTCTCCCTCTGGGGCTTCTGATTTCGTCGCGGTTAGCTCGTCAGTTCCGCGGCGTCGCGCTTATTGTGTGTGTCATTTCCTGGCGGCGCAGAACGGAGTGGACAACGGCCTGCAGAGCAACATGCCCAAGTGAGTGGGGGCCTGAAATCTGAGGGTGGTCGCTGTCACTAGTTGTGGTCCCGTGGGGGAGCGGAGAGCGGGTTCTAGTCCTTGAAGTCTGGAGGGAAAGGAGAGGATCTGGGGGCAATGGGGGAGGGAGACAGACCGGGCGTGTGGAGGCCGACCCTGCTTAAGGCGACTACAAAAAACTTGGTTTATGTCAGGACACTTTGACCCGTTCGAATCGTGAGTTGGTTGGATTTTTTGTTTGTTTTTACAGCGCTTCCGTGGATGGACGTTTCTTAACTGGTTGTCATCTTTTCTCTTCCTTCCAACTCTTTTCAGGTTTTATTGTGACTACTGCGATACATACCTCACCCATGACTCTGTAAGTGGCGTATCTTTTCAGCTTCAAAAAGCCTTATGTGTAATTAAATAAGACTCTTTTTAGGTTGCAAGTTTATGCTTTTCTGCCTGCTTTAAGGCCTACTGTTTGGATAAAATAATTGGGGGTGTTTATTTTTCACCCTTTCTGCAAATGTCTTCATAATTTGAGGATATTTGGAAGAATTGGTCTTCTGGCATTGTTTTTATTGGAGACCCAAAATAATAAAGCTTTAGCAAGTTTAAAGGTGAAAGAAAATTACTTAAGTTAAAAATTCCAGGAGAAAACAAAAATTAAAAGAAAAAAGAAGGGCCAGCCTGTGGCTCACTCGGGAGAGCGCGGTGCTGATAACACCAAGGCCACGGGTTCGGATCCTATATAGGGATGGCCGGTTAGCTCACTGGCTGAGCGTGGTGCTGACAACACCAAGTCAAGGGTTAAGATCCCCTTACCGGTCATCTTTAAAAAAAAAAAGAAAGAAAAGAAAAAAAAATTCCAGGAAAGTGTTTTTAAAGCCCAAATTCTTGGTTGTGTTAAGTTACTCAAATGTTTTGTTTGTTTGTTTGTTTGTTTGTTTTTTAGAAGATGACCGGTAAGGGGATCTTAACCCTTGACTTGGTGTTGTCAGCACCACGCTCAGCCAGTGAGCTAACCGGCCATCCCTATATAGGATCCGAACCCGTGGCCTTGGTGTTATCAGCACCACACTCTCCCGAGTGAGCCACAGGCTGGCCCAAGTTACTCAAATGTTTGACTGACTAAAATACCTTGATTTGAAACCGAGTACTGTGATTTGATTAAAAACTGCTTAACAAATAATAGCAATTAAGATTGAATGGTTGGGCCGGCCAGGTGGCGCACTGGAGAGCGGCGCTCCCGCCGAGGGTTCGGATCCCATGTGGAGACCGGTTCCCGCTCACTGGTTGAGCACGGTGCGGACGCAACACCGAGGGTTGCGATCCCGTTGCTGGTCAGTAAAAAAGACAAAAAAGAAAAAAAAAAAGATTGAATGGTTTATTGTATCAGGCAGTGTTCTAAATGTTTCACCCATATTTTGTTTTGAGGGTTGCGATCCGTTGCTGGACACGAAAAAAGACAAAAAGGGAAAAAAAAAAAAAAAAAGAAATTAAAAGTTATGGCTGGATGGTTAGCTTAGCTGGTTAGAGCACAGCCTTATAACACCAATGTCATGGGTTCATATCCCCATACTGGCCAGCCACCAAAAGAAAAAAAAGAAATTAAAGTTTAAAATTTAAGAAATATTTATTAATTCATCTAAAAGTAACAATGATTAAAAAAAAGAAAATAAAAAAACAAACTAAAATACCCAAAAAGATATTTAAAAAAAGGAAAAGATCAAAACACACACACACATGCACACGTAACGATAATGATTTTTACGTATAATGTAACATGTAACATTTTTGCAGTTGGCAGGTATGGGGATTCGAACCCTTGACTTTAGTGTTATAACACTGAACTCTAACCATCTGAGCGGCCAGCCCTTTACCATGCATGATTTTCTAATATGCATTGGTCATTTGGAAAATATTGGTTCACTGAGTTATACAGGTTTTCAAGAGTAGACACATTTGATCATATAATCTTAAAATTCACATTCATTAATGTCACAGTCTAATCAGAACTGGCATTAAGTATTGGGAAGCTATCAAGCTTATGGTGGGAGATGAGATTTTCTAGAATTTTGCTTGAAGCTCAAATCTTATTGGCAACAAATACTATCAATTGCTTTCCTTGAAGTGATAAACTCACTTTATTCATTTCACTTTTGAGAAGTCTGGATATCTAGTTTGTTTCTCATTCATTTTTCAAATAAAAACGGTGTTCTATCAAAGAAGCTCACAGCTTGAATAATTGTATGCCTGCTTTTCCTTGAAATAGCATCATATTTTGACATGCAGCAGAAGTGCTTTCATTCTTTCCATTTTGTCACCCAGAATATTAGAAAGATATGAACTCAAGGGTTGAGATTTAACAAAATTAATAACTTTACTATTTCATTGAGGATAGTGTTAGTGAAACTGGCTTTTTTTTTCCTTCTGTGAGTGCATGACATTGAAGGATACAGTGATCACTAATACATTAGGATGCCACTACCTTGATTTATTTTAAAGTGCCAGGAGTTTGGCATCATCAGTGTAAATGTCAATACAGTGAAAAAGGGAAAGTAATGTCTTAGTATTACTATGAAAACACTTTGACCTTGCAGATCTGAGACCCCTGAATACCCTTTAGGTAGCTGTCTGTAAACTATACCTTAAGAATGGCAGCTGTATACTTTGCAGAAGTCTGACTAAATCAGAACTCTTTATCATCAGGGACAGTAGCTGTAAGAAACTAGCCAATAATTTCCTTGTTGTCACTTCATTTGGAATTCTTTCTAACTCATGGTTAGATGTAGTTCAACATTAATAGATATGTGGAACATGTAAATAGAGTGGTTCCCCTTGAAAAAATAATAGTTCTGAATATTATAATAGATTGTCCTGGAGGAGATTCCTTCAATCTCCAATGAGCTGGTGGTGTTATTAGTAACTAGTGAGTCCTTGCCTGTAGATCTCCAGTCTTTTTTTTTTTTTTTTTTTTTTTGGTGGCTGGCTAACCAACCGAGCTAACCAGCCAGGCTTTCCTTTTTTTTTTTTTTTTTTGATCCTTAACCCCCTGTCTCAGTAAAGTCACTAGCCGTAATTTTCCGAAATTGTTACCACGGGACCTATGTCTTTCTACAGGTTTTTGGCGTTATATTTTTATATACCCAATCATTTTGCTAATGCCAGAATTCAGAGAATTGAATCTCTTTGTGAATTCTCTGTGAATTGGATTATGAGAAATGTCAGGAAACTTGTAATAAATATTGTCATTCTAAAATGGTATCTTGAAAGAATAGAAAATTTCAAGACGATTGTAGCAGTTCCCTGTAGTAGTCTTTGGAATGTATAAAACATTTGGTGGTACAACTTTTGGGCTTTGCTTGGTTCTTGGTCATGATTTTATTATTAGGCTTAACATATCATTGTTGTGTTAGTCTAAGCAGTGGTTTGGGAGGCAGGGAGCAATATTTTGAAATGCGGACTCTGAAAAGACAATATCTGCTCAATTGACATTAGTCATATCTGCTGCCACTGAAGCAGTCATGTGAACAGTGAACGAGTGTACCAGTAGTGAGGTAGTTGGGCAGCTGTGAGGAGTGTCTGAATGAGATCTGGATTCCAGGCCTTGGCTTATCACTTTCAGCTATGTGTTTTGAGTTAAAATGTAATTTAAGTGTAAATAGAAGATAACAACTTTGTGATTTTTTTCACCAATTTTATTGAATTATAATTTACATTCAGTTAAATGCACACATTTTTTTTTTAGAAAGATGACCAGTAAGGGGATCTCAACCCTTGGCTTGGTGTTGTCAGCACCACGCTCAGCCAGTGAGCCAACCGGCCATCCCTATATAGGATCCGAACCCGTGGCCTTGGTGTTATCAGCACCGCACTCTACCGAGTGAGCCACAGTCCGGCCTAAATGCACACATTTTAAGGGTACAGTTTGATGACTTGTCAAATGAGTACAACTTGATGTATATGTACATCAAGATACAGAATATTTCCATCACCCCAGAAAGTTCCCTGTGCTCCTTTGCTGTTTGTCCCCTGCACCTCTCCTGGCCTCATCTGATCTGGTTTTTATTACTAAAGATTAGTATTACTGGTTTTTAAACTTCTTATGAATGGAACCTTGCAGTATATACTCTTTGGTGTTATACCACTGTGCTCTAACCAGCTGAGCTAACCAGCTAGCCCAGTATATTTTTGAGATTCATTTGTCATGCTGCATATATCAGTGGTTTTTGCTTTCTGAGTTGCACAGGGCTGGCTGATTAGTTCAGTTGGTTACAGCATGGTGCTGATAACACCAAGGTCAAGGGTTTTGATCCCTGTACTGGCCAGCCACCAAAAAAAAAAGGGGTGGGAGTGGGGGGCAAGAACATTGTACCATGCACATGTGATTTTTACGAAGAATAATTGAGACTGCTTGGTAAGTACATAGCATAGTGCCTGGCATGTAGTAAGTGTTCAGTAAATGGTAACTTAAAAAAAATAAAGGTTAAATTTGGAGTTTATTGTATGCCAATTATACCTTAATAAAACTGTTAAAGAACAAAAGGATTGGTAGGATGGAGACAAAAATCTGTAGGTGATTTGTATAGAGTATATACTCTAGACCCATAGTCATTTAAAAGAATATATTCTCACAGGCAGTGTTATTTAAATGTATAAGCTATATTATTTTGCCATGGAATAATCTAAGATAGGGCATTAAAATGACATCATGGTCTAGATCAGGGGTTTGTAAACTTTTTCTTAAAGTGCTAGATTGTAATTATTTTAGGTTTGTGAACACACAGTCTTTGCCTACATTACTCAACTCTGCCATTGACAATATATAAATGAATGACTGTGGCTGCGTTTCAGTACTTTTTTTTTTTTCTTTTTTTTTTACAAAAATAGGTGGCTGGCCTATGGGCCATATTTTGCTGACCCCAGTCTAGATAATAAATATAGTAAATAAATTAACAAAGTATGTTGCTGAATAATGTTTATAGGTGATGCTTTAACAGCCAGCTAAAGCAAGCCAGGCTACCTATATAAAGATAAAGCTTTATAAAATTTCTAGTTTTGGAAATTTGTTTTTGTGTCTGATAGTGTGTGTGTGTGTGTGTGTGTGTGTGTGTGTGTGTGTGTGTGTGTGTGTGTGTGTGTGTGTGACGGGTAAGGGGATCGCAACCCTTGGCTTGGTGTCGTCCGTACCGCGCTCAGCCAGTGAGCGCACCGGCCATCCCTATATAGGATCCGAACCTGCGGCGGGAGTGCCGCTGTGCTCCCAACACCGCACTCTCCCAAGTGAGCCACACGGTCGGCCCATACATTGTAGAATGTTAAGCAGCATACCAACCCCCAGTTGTGACTTAAAATGTCTCCATGCATTGCCTTATGTCCCCTGTGGAGGGGGAGGGGGATTGCCCCTGGCTGACAGCCACTATACCTTCCTCTACTCTCCTTTTCCCTCCTGGATATTATGGAATAAATCTCAGACATTGTCACATTTCATTTGAGAAAAATAAATTATGATGTAAGTTTTTTTTTTATTATTTGAAAAAATCTTAGGAATTTCTTGGCATTAAAAGCTTAGCAGTATATTCGCTAGTTATGTTTCATATGCAGCAAAAGAATTTAAAATGAGTGAACATTTTTAATGGAGGACTTTTGGATGAGAGGAGGCAAGCCCTCAGGGACATACCTCATGATGTCTATGATTATGTTGACATTGAGTCTGCTACTGAGCCAGCAGCTTAGCTTCTCCCTCTTAGTCTTATAAACTGTTCTCCTGCACAGGGTGTGGGAGGTGCTTTTTGATTGGAAAATCCCTTATTGAGAGAATTCCTTATAGAGTACAGCATTTATTCAGAGGAATATGAATAGCTGTTCACAATCTTCACTTTAGGTCTTTTTTTTGGATCTTGTTACCATAAATTGTCAGTGATTGATGTGAGTAACTTGACCTCATTTGAACTGGTGGGGTAGATGGAGTGGGATGCTCTGCAGACAGTACTGAGTTGGGAAGAGATTAGGTCAGGAACAGACTCAGTGATTGATGTGAGTAACTTGACCTCATTTGAACTGGTGGGGTAGATGGAGTGGGATGCTCAGCAGACAGTACTGAGTTGGGAAGAGATTAGGTCAGGAACAGACTCTGTGAGTGTCTATTTTAGTATTTGTTTGTCTCCTTTCTAAAACCAAATATAGATGATCTTCAGTTTCTTTTTTTCACTTGTGCTTTATCTAAAAAAAAAAGTTAAAAGTTGATTGTCTTAGACTTTTTTAAGATCATAATCTCTCTCAGGGCAGATTATTACTTTGAAATCTTTGTTTCTTCCACATCTCCTAGCTCAGTGCATTAACTTCAAAACTGGTAAACTAAAATGGTATGGTTTGACCCAGAATAGCATATATAGGAAGGATAAAAATTTTAAAAAGCCTGGCCTTTGGGCATGTATTGGATATTTTTCAAATAAAACTATAAATGGCTTGAATCAATTATAAACCACATCTACAGATTAAAGATGACTGCTTCTCTTTAGTAAAAGACATTGATAGGTAGGAAATTTCTCTCCAATCTCTCATAGTTAATTTAGCCATTGAAGCGCTAACTAAAAATTGCTTAAAAAACCTGAATCAGTGAACCAATAATTTCATTTTTAGCTGGTGAAGACCTATAATTGATTTAGAAACTGTAGAGCCATGATATAGTAACTTTAGATGAGTACATGCTTGAGCAAAGTAATTGGACCATTAAAGGTTTAAATGAAAGTGGTTATTTTAGTAAATGGGTTATTGAATTCTCATTCATTTTTGTTTTTTCTCTCTCTCCAAAGCGGCTGCATTTCAACAAGGAAAGATACCTCCTACTCCATTTTCTGCTCCTCCTCCTGCAGGGGCAATGATCCCACCTCCTCCCAGTCTCCGTGAGTTTAAAGTTTTTATCTTAAGGGGTGTAACTGGGCAGATTATCCTTTGATTATGTTAGGTTATCTCAGAGTTGGCTTTCAGTTGCTTGTTGAATGAATACATAGATAGTAATAAAAAACCCTTTAGTGGTATAAGTTTTTAGTGGTATCAAAAAACTGTAGAGTTAAGTTTTTTATTTCCCTTTGGTTGCTGGCCAGTATGGGGGTCCAAACCCTTGACCTTGGTGTTATAATACTGTGCTGTAACCAACTGAAGTAACTGGCCAGCCCTAGAGTTAAGTTTTGATTACATAGTTATATTTGTGGCATCCTAAGTGTGGGTCTGAGTCAGATTCAAATGGAAAGCTGAGAATGAACCTGTGATTAGATGAGTTAACACATGAATAGATGATGCTAAGTACATTAAATTATTTACTGCTATGAACACAACACTGGAGGACTGAAATAGCTGATACACTTCTCAGTCTTTCCACCTATTTTCTAATCCACCTGACACCAACATATACACACACATACATACCCCTTGTGAAAGATAAGAATTGGATAGTTGGGAGTGGAATGGATCATGGGCTTCTCTCCTCTGAGAAGGTTTATTGTTTCTGCATGGCACATGGGAGGAGATTGAGTACTAGGTCATAAGTTCTTTGGCTCAGAACCCTTGACTTTGGTGTTACAACACTGCTGTAATCAACTGAGCTAACTGGCCAGCCCCTTATTTTTAATAGCAGAATAGTCTATGGTATAAATATACCATAATTTACCTCAGCATTTTTTATTTTTGGATATTTAAGTTGTTCCAAATTTTTGCTGTTATAAATGATAATATCAGGAGTATCCGTGTATTTAAGTTTTTGTATTTCCAAAGAATTTTTTATTTTATTATTACTTTTGGTGGTTGACTGGTATAGGGATCTGAACTCTTGACCTTGATGTAATAAACACTGTGCTCTAACCAAGCGAGCTAACTGATTAGCCCCCAAAGAATCTTGTAAACCCAGGTTTTCATTTTTCTAAAAAGGATCTGGGTGCTGGCTGGTGAGGGACTCTGTACAAGGTACAACCTCCTTCCCCTTTCCCCCTCTTATTTATTTATTTATTTATTTTTTAGATGACCAGTAAGGGGATCTTAACCCTTGACTTGGTGTTGTCAGCACCGTGCTCACCCAGTGAGCTAATTGGCCATCCCTATATGGGATCCGAACACGTGACCTTGGTGTTATCAGCACCACACTCTCCCAAGTGAGCCACGGGCTGGCACCCTTTCCCCCTCTTTTTAAAAATTAAAGTCTAGTGCCGGCCTGGTGGCGCAATGCTACAGTGCGCCGCTTGGGAGCGCGGCGGCGCTCCCGCCGAGGGTTCGGATCCCACATACAGACCGGTTCCCACTCACTGGCTGAGCGAGGTGTGGGAGCAACACCGAGGGTTGCGATCCGTTGCCGGACATGGTGCTGACAACACCAAGTCAAGGGTTAAGATCCCCTTACCGGTCATCTTTTAAAAAAATAAATAAATAAAAATAAAAAATAAAAATTAAAGTCTATTAGAATTTTTTTGATGAGATTGGGGGTTGGGGAGTGCAAAAATAAATAAATAAATAGAAAAGAATTTTTTTCACCTGGGGGACCTGACTTAATTTTATACTTTTTTTTTCTCCCTTGGTGGCTAGCTGGTTCAGGGGTTACAAACCTTTTACCTTGGTGTTATGAGGCTTTGCTCTAACCAATGGAGCTAACCAGCCAGCTTCGTTTTATACTTCTGTCTAGATGGTCTTATTTTTGCTTTTTTTTTTTTAAAAGATGACCGGTAAGGGGATCTTAACCCTTGACTTGGTGTTGTCAGCACCATGCTCAGCCAGTGAGCGAACCGGCCATCCCTATATGGGATCCGAACCCATGGCCTTGGTGTTATCAGCACCACACTCTCCCGAGTGAGCCACAGGCTGGCCCTATTTTTGCTTTTTAAAGTGACTAAAGTTTTGTGGCATGTGATTTTTGTGGAACTGCTGTTATAAAAAGGAAACCATAAGAGATCTATTGCTTCAAGAAGAGAAAAAAGAAAGAAAAAGAACAACAAAAAAGAGGTTTATTGTTTTGAACCAGTTCGTGAGACCCTATTAGTTTCATTAAAAAGAGAAAATGTAAATTTATAAGCATACCTCAACCATAGGTTTCATTCTTTATTTCAGCGGGGCCTCCTCGCCCTGGTATGATGCCAGCACCCCATATGGGGGGCCCTCCCATGATGCCAATGATGGGCCCTCCTCCTCCTGGGATGATGCCAGTGGGACCTGGTAAGTTTGAATGTCTTTCCTTCTAATATGCTCCATTGTGTTTTAGTTCTTCAGATAAATGGAATTCTTAATTAGTTATCTAAATGTATTATTGCAACAAGTTAAATTTGGCTAATCTTTAATGATAAAGAAAAAATATTTGGTTTGTTAATATAATTGGATGGTATCCAATGACATTGTGTTACTAAAAGCAGGATTAAGGCTGCCTCTGTTTTTTTCCTTTTTCCTCCTCCTTGTTTTCTTTCCTTATCCTGACTTTTGGCCATTTAAAATGAAGAGAAGAGTAGATGAACTTGTCCCATTTGCGGGGAAAGGGAAAGGGTGGATATATTTTCTTAGTTTTTTGTTTTGTTTTTGTTTGTTTGTTTTTGGTGGCTGGTCTGTATGGGGATCTGAACCCTTGACTGTGGTGTTACAAGGCTGCACTCTAACCAACTGAGCTAACTGGCCAGCCCCTATTTTCTCAGTTTTGATTTGGACCAGATTTACCTCTGGCTGTTTCAATCTTCTTTTTTTTCTTTTTTTTTTTTAACCAGCCATTCCTATATAGGATCCGAACCCATGGCCTTGGTGTTATCAGCACCACGCTCTCCCAAGTGAGCCATGGGCCAGCCTAAGCTGTTTTAATCTTGAAGGTTAAGAAGGCTGAATCAGTATTTTTTTTTAACCAGCCATTCCTATATAGGATCCGAACCCATGGCCTTGGTGTTATCAGCACTGCGCTCTCCCAAGTGAGCCATGGGCCAGCCTAAGCTGTTTTAATCTTGAAGGTTAAGAAGGCTGAATCAGTGTATGAAAAAGGCCTTCGGTCTGGTAGTTAGTTTTTTATTCAGGAAGAGAAAGAAACATATACCTCAAACATTCTATTTTAATTTAAATGTACATTTACATTTTAATGTAAATTTAATGTACGTACATTAATTTGCACATCTTTGTGCTACATGGGCAGGGCTTTTGCTTTGAAAGTGAGTCTACTGATTGGAACATCATATTTTTCTTTCATAAACCAGTAAATCATAATCATAATACATCCTCTACCAACTTTAGCTTCATTTTCTTTGAAGTGGTTAGAGAACTTGTAATGCATTGTATTTCGAATCTATGATTGTTTTGACTGTCAAATTTGTGAGCATTTTGGGGGGATGACTAGCCTGAGTCTTTCTAAGTATTAAGTTGGTTTTTATAGAAACAATTCTCTTTTCACACCCATATTTTATTGGTTTGCCGAATAGTTAAATTATGTAATTAGAATAATACATGCAACTGACATAACCAGATTTGGGAACAGAGGCGACTGATGCCTACAACTCAACTGGAAAGACAAGGTGCAAAAGTATTAGAGTAGCTTCCTAGCCAGAAGTATTCAGTATGCCTGATGCGTGTATCATGTTGAGGGATGAGAGTATTGATAAAGAGAGGTACTGACCTACTGGCGTGTGAACCAAAAACACAATCGAAATGATTTTGATGGTGTTCACATTCTTAAATCAGGGTCACAAATTCAAATTCTTAGAGGTGCTAGGGATGTGGTGTACTGGGGAATGTGAGACCCATCTAAAAAAGGCTTCAGAACTCAGCTTCAGCCTATGGTTGACATCTGAGAATGCAGGCTTGGTGTTGCCAGTTCTCCTGAATTTTTTTCTTTTAAAGCCAAGAAAAAAATGATAAAATTGTGGGAATTATGTTAAAATAATTGAGTAGTTCGGGATTGGGCAGGGATAGGAATGGGTGGGGGGTATAAATAGACAAAGTTGGTCATGCATAGATAATTGTTGAAGCTGGATGATGGATACATGGATGTTCATTATATATATTTTTTTACTTTTCTTGTGTATGTTTGAATATTTCCATAATAAAAAGGAAAAAAAAAAAGAATCTAGACTTCTATATGAAATCCCAATGTTGGCAACTAATCTAAATTAAATCCACTATGGAGAGCAAGGAAAACAAGTTGTCAGGTGCCCAGTTTTTAATCTTTGGGCTAGATTAGTTTCCTCTAAGAAATGTTTAAATGCAAGTTATGTTAACCATGGGCTTTTATGTGGCATTTAGAAGTTTAGTATTACTCTCTGTTCCTGTTGAAATTGATTATTAAAAAATTCTTTATCTGTTGGACTTTGTGTCTTTGCATATACTTGTGTTTCAGTTTCTGTGATAAGGCTATATTCAACTTTGAATATCTTTTTCTCTTGAACCATTTACTGTAGACCTATAATAAAAATTACTTAAAAATAAGTACAGTAGTTAGGTAAAAATTGATATTTAAAAAGAATATATGTAACATGAAAATTAAGAGGCACAATAATAAAATGAATATCCATGAACCTACCACCCAGTTGAGGAAGTAGAACCTTATCGATTCCATTGAAGCTCCCTGTGTTCCTTCCCTACCCTCTGCTTGTCTTCCCCTCCCTGGCTCATTTATTTGGCTGGTTTATTTATGGGACACTTAAAGAAATTCATTAATAGTTTCTAAAATGCATTAGAAAAATCAGATTTTTGTGTGTGTGCTAATTATTATAAATCACATTATTGCCTATTATTTTTCTTGACTTGAGCTAAGTATGGTTACTAACAGGTTCTCAGCATGGGCCTCCTGCTCACCTTTCCTACAACTCCGAACAAACGCTTAGTGGTAAGATTGTCCTCTGTGCCTGTGTACATTCATGAAGTAGCTCCTGGTTATATGGTGGATATATGATTAAAAGAGCTGACTGACTAACATGTGACTTAGTTGTGAATTTCCCTGCGTGAGAAAAAAGGTCAGTTTAGGGAACTAGTGTCCCTGGTGATTTCTGGAAAGTGGTCTATTAATAGTTTCCCCCTTACTATCATTAGATCATGATTCCTACATGGTTCTTGTGTTGACCTTTTTGTTTTTTGTTTGAGAATGTCTAAGTAATTTACAGATGTGATGAATTTGTTGCATTTCTTCTGTCATGTATGTCTTTTTTCCAGCATTTTGCAGGGGGGGGAGGGCTACTTTTTTTTGTTTTTAATTGAAGTCCTATCAAACTCTTATAAATGGTATTTTTTGTCTCTCTTTTTTTTCCTTTTCTTTATTTTGTCCTACAGCTCCTGGAATGAGGCCACCCATGGGAGGCCACATGCCAATGATGCCTGGTCCTCCAATGATGAGACCTCCTGCCCGTCCCATGATGGTGCCCACTCGGCCAGGAATGACACGACCAGACAGATAAGAATAGAGAGGAGGCTTCTTTATATCAGTTTTATGTTACTTGTTGTACTTCATCAGGAGATCACGGTGCTGTGACTATGGGTGTTCTCTAACAGCATGGCACGGAAGACTTGCTCCCTTTTCCTATTAAAGAGAGAATAGTTTTGGAGGGGAGAAGTGGGACAAAAAATGTGCAGTTTTCATTTGTGTTGTGAAATGTGAAAATAAAATTGTAAACACTTTTAGTTAAAAGTGTGTTTGCTTCTTCCTCCCCTCTGTATTCTTTATGTATTATAAAGAAGATGAAACATTCCAGTTGTGTTTTGCTAGCTCCTTCTCTCTCAGCATGTCCTATGCCTAAGATGCTTTTTCCTTAGCTGTAGAATGGGTTCCATTGGGCATCCTGCCTTTATTTAGTAAAGTTTGCTGTGCAGGACTTTCATAAATCTAATACCTGTACAGCTTTTGTTGGTTAAAATAATAAACAGCACAATTGGTTAATTTTTCACATGCATAACACTCTTGTGTAGTAAGTGGAAAGTCTAAGTATTTTATGCTGAAGTAGGGGAAAATACTCCATGTTGCGTGCATGTCAGCTAAGAATGGCAAGAATTGCCTTAACCTCAGCTTCTCTTTTCTCTCAGCTGCTCTCTTTCTTGGCTGCAAATAGTCTGAAAATTTTCTAAAGCAATGGTAAAATTATGCAGATTTAGAATGCTATTTTGTTACATCACCAGGTTGTAAAAGTAATATATTTTCAAGGAAGCATCTAGAAAGTAAGCCATTGACACTACTCATATTCAGTGCAGTGTAAAATTTAAACTCACATTGCAAGCGAGAGTGAAAATTGTTTTAACATCTGGGAAAGGCATTTTGACACTATCAGAATTAACAATATCTGTATCCTTTGTCCTAGCATTTCTATGTCTAGGAATTTATCCTACAGATAGACTCGCACATGTACAAAGTGACGTGTATGAGATCATGTATTGCACCAAAAGACTGGAAATAACACAGATGTCCAGTGGTAAGGGAGTGGTCTTTTTCAAGTATGATACATCCACAAAGTTGCATACACCATGCATAATAAAACAGAATAAAGAAGTTCTGTGTAGTGATAGGAAAAGAGCAGAGCTCCAAGTACACATTGTTCTCTACCTTGGAAAAGAGCTCCAAAATACACATAGTTCTGTACCTTGGTTTTTTCTTTTCTTTTTTTATTAAAAGATGACTGGTAAGGGGATCTTAACCCTTGACTTGGTGTTGTCAGCACCACGCTCACCCAGTGAGCGAACCGGCCATCCCTATATGGGATCCGAACCCGGGGCCTTGGTGTTATCAGCACCGCACTCCCAAGTGAGCCACGGGCCGGCCCTCACTGCTATCCTTTTTTAAAGGAAAAATCTATGGTTGCCTGTATATTCATAAAGATTTTTGCAAGGACAGATAAGCAACTGCTAATTTTGGTTGCTCATGAAGGTTAAATGGGGGACTGGGGGACAGGGATGAGGGGAGAAGAGCTAATTATTAAAAAAGCAACCAAAGTGAAATATGCTTGCCAACTGAGGTTACTGTTATAATGATGTTATGGCAGAGGGTGCCCTAAACCAGCAATTTATAACCTAGCTGATGATCAGAATCACAGAGGCTTTTTCAAAATAAAGATTCCAGATTGTGGTTCACTAGATCTAGGGTGGAACCTAGGAAATTTGCATTTTGGAAACACTAGGATTTTTGGGGGGGTGGCTGGCTAGTATGGGGATCTGAACCCTTAAGAAAAGCTAGATTTTGCTTCCTGGCATGTTTAGAAAGCTCTGTCTTAGGATCTGTTCTATTCAAGGATATAATTACGTGTGTGTCTATATTTTTTAAAAGATTTGTAGCTAGAAATGGAAATGTGTATTGCTTCTTTTCCTAGAAACTCATAAATGTCTTCAAGAGGGGTAGGCAAATAAGCCACCTTAGCGTTGGCAGGTTAGCTCATTTGGTTAGAGCATGGTGCTGATAATGCCAGCCAAAAAAGAAAAAACAAACAACCCACCCCCCCACCTTACTGGTTAGAAATAGAGATTCTGATAAAGAGATGATCTTTATGCTCAGCCTTTGTAGAAGCTGAATCAACTTCCTAGTCTGAGCCTTTTACTGGACTACTTGTTGCTTTTTAGTTTCTTAATTCAGTCACATCTTTTTAAGAAGCACTTATGTCTCAGAAGTTGATAGTTTTTATGTCTGACTTTTATAGCTCAGATTGTTATTAAAATCTGCAGACTTAAGAGTTTACTAAGGGAAATCCTGTCAACTGAGCTTTACATGTGACTCAGCAAGTTTCCGATTTAGATGGCTCTGTCAGGCTCAGCGAGAAGCATTCCTTTTTTGTACGCACAGATACAGCTATCTGTTGTTTAGAATAGTCTCATGTATTTAGTAACAACCTAGGTCTTCCTAAAAGGAAGCTTTTCCTTTCCTTTTCTTTTTTTTTTTAAAAAAGATGACCGGTAAGGTGATCTTAACCCTTGACTTGGTGTTGTCAGCACCACGCTCAGCCAGTGAGCAAACCAGCCATCCCTATATGGGATCCGAACCCATGGCCTTGGTATTATCAGCACCACACTCTCCCGAGTGAGCCACGGGCCGGGCCCTTAAAGAAGCTTTTTCAAAAGTGTGTTTTTAAGGTTGAATCTCCATTCTAGAAACATTTTTAGTCTTTGAAGAAAATGTTTTACATAGTTTCAGAAAACCAGTAGGATGATTTGAAAGTTTAACAAGCTTTAGCTACAATGAACATAAGTAGGAAGGAAAAAATAGTTCTACAAAGGTTCTTTTTGTGTTTGTATCAACCCCTATGACAGTGAATAATTATATTTTCTTTGTAAGAGGCTGTGAAGAAGACAGTAGAACATATTTGTTGCTATTGATTTATGCCTTCTGACGTCTGGTTTTAATTCTAAAATACGAGTGAACCGTAGTGTGAGTATTTGTATAGGTGTACACAAGAACACTACTATATATCAAGAACTGAAGAAATTAGGTGTACATGTGGGATAACATGCTTGCTTTCTTTTCTGTGGGCAGATCCAAAACCATTGTGAGTGCACTTAGAGTCCAAACGCTCATCATTTTCACTGCGAGGGCTTTTTAATGGTTTGTCAGAATGCTAGTCCCCTTGATTCATAGCTGCATGAGAAGTCTGATGCTTGCACAGAGCCATAGGCTAATTTGGTCATCCTGTATGGAAAAAGTCCACCAATGATTAAGTGTCTCAGTTACATAGCTTCAGTCAGATGATATCTTTTAGGTTCCTAATGCATTTGGTGAACAGAAGAAAAAAACCTGACTTACCTTCAATTTTTCTATCTGACAGAAGCATCCTGAAGGCTTGCCTGGTACATTGTCATGAAAACCTTAGTGTTTACTAATTGAAGACATTTCTTTCCTTCCCAACTGAGAATGTAAGGGTTAGACTTTGTGGCACAGAATCAAATACAGCATCTAGAATAGTTTTTCAGACAAGGGCAGGAATAAGATAATCTGAGATGTTCTGTATTGTCCTTGCTCTTTGGGGTTTGAGGGGATTTCATACTTAAAGTTGCAAGAACTGTACAAGAACATGTATCTACATTTTAGTCAAATTAACCTATTGTTAGGTGTTAGCATTTCGCCCCATTTGCTTTATTTCTCCTCCCCCTATATGTATATATGAGTATATATAGGTTTTTTTTTCCTGAACCATTTGAGAGTAAGTTGCTTATATCATTTATATCATGCCCTTCACATAAAGATTTCAATGTGTGTTTACTAAGTACATCCTCTGACACAATCATGGTTCCGTTATCAAGCTTAGGAAATACAACCTTGACTCAATAATTAATCTACCAACTATATTTCATTTTTGTCCATTGATCTAACAATGTCTTTGAAGTATTTTTTTCCCCCTCTCCTGTACAGGATCCTTTAGAATAATTTACTGTATTTTTTGGACGTATCTCTTCTGTCTCCTTTAATCTAGAACAGTTCCTCAGCCTTTCTTTTTTTTTTAAGACACTGACAGTCCCACCCTCTTTTGTTTATTTTTTGTGCGTATGTGTGGCTGACTGGTATGGGGACCACCCTCTTTTGTTTAATAGAATATTCCTCATTCTGGATTTCCCTTGTGTTTCTTCATTTGGCTGTTGAGTCCTCAGCTGTGTCTCTAGGATATCATATCTGTAGGAAGGCACACAGGGTCCTTCTGCCCCTTGGTGATATTAATTTTGATCACTGATTAAGGTCATTGTCCAATTTCTCTGTACTTGTTCCTTTTGAATAAGTATTTTTCCTCTGGCTATCAATTTTAAAAAGTTCATTGATTTACATTCTCATCTAAACTTTGAGCATAGCATATGAAGCCAGGATCTCAAAGCCCTTTGTAAGTACTTGGCTTTCACAGTGACCTTGAGAAACAGGTCTCCTAATTTCCCCCCACCCCCTTTCTTTTGCCCGTACATCACATCCTAGTACTTCTTGGGGATGGTTATTGAAAGGATAAAGAACTGAAAGGTAGGAAAAAGAATTTTACCTCTGTACTTAAATGCTACATTTTCCCTTCTTCAAGATTCCTTTTTATCTCTCAGGCTTCTGCTAATAGGAGTGAAGCATGAAAAGAGGAACAAGAAGGAGAGTAACATGATAGAGCCTAGAGTGGCAGACATCACCAATTGTCCACCCCGGTATCTATAACTACCCGTAAAATAGTAGAACCTGTAATGTTTATCTGGATCCATGGCCATCGGCAATGAAGACATTTCCCATAGCTTGTAGTTAGGTAAGGCCGAGAGGTAGGAGGGAACACACCTTTCTCTTTCCTATTGACTGGAAAGTGGATATGAAGTTTGGAACACAAGCAACCGTCTTGGCAACTAAGGATGGTATTAGCAAGAGAGAAGGAGCCCAGGTCCCTGATGATTGAAGAGCTGCCGTGGACTGCCTACCTCAGACTTCTTTTACATGTGACATAAATAAATAACCTTTTATTAAAGTCACATATTACTTTGAGTTTTCTGTTATATGCAGCTGTACCTAAACCTGACTGATAAAAAGAGAGATGCTCATGGAGGAGAGTAATAACTGATGAACACCAATCTTTGGTGTATGTGCCATGAAGAAAGATAAAGCAGGTAAGGGGGATAAGCAGTGCCAGGTAAGGGACACCTCTGTGCTGGAAAGAGGAAGGGAGTGGTGGTAGTGAGGAGAGCCTGGGCATAAGCTTTCCAGGCAGAGGGACCAGCAACTATAAAGACCCTCAAGTGGGAGTCTACTTGTTTTGGGGGAATAGCAGGGAGGCCAGTGTAGCTCAAAACAGATAGCTAAAACTGTTGAGAATGATGGATATGTTCATTATCTTGATTGTGATGATTTCACAGATGTGTATATATGTCAAAACTTTAAAAATTGTACACTTTAAATGTATGCATTTTATATATGTGCACTTTATTATATGTCACTCATACCTCAAAGCTGTTTTAAGAAGTTATATCTAGGGCTGGCCAGTTAGCTCAGTTGGTTAGAGCATGGTGCTGATAACATCAAGGTCAAGGGTTCAACCCTTGGACTGGCCAGCTGAACAAAAAAAAATTATAGCTACTATTTTTTGTGGTGTCTTGGAGATGGTCAGCTGCTTCAAGATGAAGCTGAATATCTCCTTCCCAGCCACTGACTGCCAGAAACTCTTTGAAGTTCCCATGAAACTGTGTGTCTTCACCCATGGCCGTGTTCATTGGCTACTGAGTAAAGGGACATTCCTGTTATAGACCAAGGAGAACTGGAGAAAGAAAGCACAAATCCGTTTGGGGATTGCATTGTAGATGCCAATCTGAGTGTTCTCATCTTAGTTATTATAAAGGAGAGAAGGATATTCCTGGACTGACTGACACTCTGGTGCCTTATCACCTGGGGTCCAAAAGAGCTAGCAGAATCTGCAGAGTTTTCAATTTCTCTAAAGATGACATGCGCTGATATGTTGTAAGAAAGCCCTTAGGCAAGGAAGGTAAGAAACCTAGGACCAAAGCACCCAAGATTCAGTGTCTTGTTACTGCATGTGTCTTGGAACACAAAAGCCAGCTTATTACTCTGAAGAAACAGTGTACTAAGAAAAATAAAAAAGAGGCCGCAGAATATGCTAAACGTTTGGCCAAGAGAATGAAGGAGGCCAAAGAAAAATGCCAGAACAGATTGCCAAGAGCTGTCCTCCCTGAGAGCGTCTTTAAAAAAAAAAAAAGTCACCACAAACTAGAAACTACTCCTAAGAATCCTTACAGATATTAACAACTTATCTTTGGGGCTGAGCCCGTGGCACACTTGGGAGAGTGCAGCGCTGGGAGCCCAGCAGCGCTCCTGCCGCGGGTTCGGATCCTATATAGGGATGACCGGTGTGCTCACAGCGCTCACTGGCTGAGCGTGGTATGGCCGGTCTCAAAAAGGACAAAAAAACCCAAAAAACAAAAAAACTTGTCTTTGTTATTCAACCCTCTTTCTCTTGACTTTTGCTCTAAGATTGCCTTTCCTTGTTTGCACAGACTTACCTTTCTTAGGCATTGTGTATTTCTCTTTTGTTCCTTACATAGAACAGTATATGCAAATGAATGTTTAATCACGGATTAAGAGTTGTGGCCATCTGGTCAAGCAGGTGAGGGAAGCTACCAGATCTGAAATAAAGTGATCGGCTAGGTATTTTTAAAATGTATGGATTGTGGAATATGACTCAGCAATAAAAATAATTAACTATTGATACAACTTGGATGGATCTCGAGAGCAGTATGCTAAATGGAAAAAGTCAGTCTGAAAAAGTCACGGACTGCGTGATTCCATTTACATAAATAACAAAATCATACAGATGATGAACAAATTAGTAGTTGCCAGGGGTTAGGGATGGTATTGGGGGAGGGGCGCAGGATGTGACTATAAAGGAGTAGCACAAGGGAGATCTTTGTTGTGGTGTTGGAATAGTTCCGTATCTTCGTTATAGTAGTGGTTACATGAGTCTACGCATGTGATAAATGACAGAACTATACACACATACCCATATCAATTTCCTGGTTTTTATGTTGCACTGTAGTTGTGTAAGATGTAACCATCGAGGGAAACTGGGTGAAAGGTATAGGGGACTTCTGTGTATCTTCACAACTTCCTTTGAATCTACAATTATTTCAATATAAAAACTTTTTAAAAAGTATGGACTTCCACTTCCAGGAGTAGATGTACTTTTCCCTATTCCTATTGGTAAGTACAACTGAAAACCCTAAACAGACTTCTGATCAAGATGGTGGAATAGACAGTCCCCAGCATCACCCTCTCCCACAACCAACCAGTTTACAACTATTAAAAAGCAATGACTGCCAAGCTGGGGCCACTAGAGCTCAGGGGAAGAGGAAGAAAGACCTATGAAGGCAGGAGAAGCTGAGAGAAAGAAGGGACTGCTCTGATATTTCAAGTCCTAGCCACTGTAAGACTGGCCCTGGTGAGCACACGGAGCAAGAGCTGGCAAAAGCCGCTGCTGTGCCCTTCATAAGAAGTTGCTTGGAAGCTGCAGTGAAGAGGGCCTTGGTGGCCCCCAGGCCAGCAAGACTACTAACAAGGTTCCCGTGGACCCACATAGGAGCAAGGGGCCACAGACAATGGAAAAAAGGAGCCACTCAGAGGCAAGTGAGTCATTGCAAGGGACTGGTGCATGGCCCATCCCAGGGAAAATGTTTGGAGTGCAAGCGGTGGGGGAGATGGGCCCACCCGGGGAACACTGGAGCACAGCATGGACAGCTAATTTGCCCTCCGGTCAGCACACAGCCACTCAGTGGAGACTGGTCAGGAATATAGAACTGCAGGGGGTGCAGTTTGTTGAAAAGACTCAGGCTCGGACCAGAGTTTCCATGTAACCCAGGTGTACTGGACCTAAAAAGACCTGGAAGTGTTTACAAGGACAACAATTAAACCCTGCGCTGTACAAAAAGCCTTCCTCAGAGAATCAGCAGCAAAGCAGTAATTAGCTCAACCACAGGGCTCAAGTGCTGGTTCCTACAGGAAATTACCCCATTTTAGAAGTAAGTAAAGGACATAATTAGTTCCAGTGCAGGGTTTAAATAGTGAGAATAACAATTCAACACAACTGAAAGAAAAAATAAAAAACTCAGATCAGAGACAACGTTCTGATATTAACCAATAAAGGTCTATAAGATCTAGAAGGACCGAAAGTCCCCTGGGCTCCCAAGCTTGGGTGGGGAGAGGGCTGAGGGCCTCAGCCACATCACCCTAACATCTGCATCCACCCCAGTGATGACCAATCTGCAACTGGAAGCCCCCAGGCTCCCAAACTTGGGGAGGGGGGTGGGGGAGGGCTGAGGGCCTCAGCCATGCCCTGTCCCAACGTCCAGAGCCAGCCCAGCTCTGACTGAGCTACTTCCAGAAGTGCCCCGGGCTCCCCTGCTGAAATGAGGTAGGGGGATGTCATGGGCCTTGACCACATCCCCCAACTCCTTCCTCCTCCTCTCACCCTTTCCCCTTCCTCCTTCCCTTCTCCTCTTTCCCTGCAACTGCTCCACAACATCTTAGAATGTAAAAATAATAATAATAATTAATAATTTTAAAAAAGAAAACCATTCCCATGTCAGTGGAGGCCTATATGTACATAACAAGCATAAGAAGACTGGAAGATGGAGAGAAGGCAGGCCTGTTAGGGAACTTGGGACCTAAGGAACAACATGGTGAGTTTCCTGGTTTTGTGTTTTGTTTTGGTTTTGGTGGCTGGCTGATACAAGAATCGAGTCCTTGACCTTGCTGTTATAACACTGCACTCTAACCAAGTGAGCGAACCTCATTTTTTTTTTTTTTTTTTTTTTTTTTGCCTCATACATACCAGACTTGGAGCTGAAGAAGCTGGCAACCAAGAAACCCTGATGGGCATAGACAAAAAACACTCCAAGGAAAGCCTGCTCTAGGTAGCCAAAGGACCAGGAAAGAGGCAGTTTAGCCAGACAGAAAACTTAAAGACAATAACTGCTCTACCACAGCTAGTCTCCACAGAAAAAACTGTGTCCCCACCCAGGCCAGCGAAGGCCAAATGGGGAGCTAAGACTTCCACTTTCCTGAGGCTGTAACAGGGTGCCCTGGCCCCCTGCTGGGTTGGTGTCAGAGAAGGCCTCATAAGAAGTCAGTCTTATTATCCCCACCCATTTGGCAATAAGAAGGCGTTGCTGCCTCCCGATTGGGGTAGTGTCAGAGAAGCCATAATCAGGACGTAGGACTTTCACCACTGCCCAGTAGGAATGAGGTTGCACAAATCCCCATGTCAGCAGAGACCTTGTGGGGAGCAGTAATGAGGCACCCTGCCACTGCGAGTTAGGGAGTATTAGTGAAAATCTACTGGGGAGCAGGAATTCCCACATCAGCCTTGCAGTAATGAGAAGCCCCTCCCTTGGTGTCTAAAGAGGCCCAGTGGGGAACTGGACTTTATCTCCACCTGATAGTAACGAGAGGGCACTTCTCCCTTCTCCTGCTGGACCAGTATGAGAAAAATCCAGCAAAACAGAAGGTTTATGAGAGCCGAGAGTCTCACAGCATAATGCAAACATATCCAGGTTTCAATTTAAAATCATTCATCATACCATGAACCAGGAAGATCTCAAACTGAATTTTAAAAGGCAATAGATGTCAACATGAAGATGACATACATATTATAATTATTTGACAAAGATTTTTCTTTTTTTTCGGCGGCTGTCCAGCAGGGGATCCAAACCCTTGACCTTGGTGTTATAAGACTGAGCTCTAACCAACTGAGCTAACTAGCCAGCCTAACAGATTTTAGAGCAGCCATCATAAAAATGCTTCAATGAGCAATCATGAACATGCTTGATTGGAACAAATGAAGAAATAGCAGATGAATGTAAAGTCTCAACAAAGAAATAAGATATAAAGAAGAACCTAATGGAAATTTGGAAACGAACGAACAAAAATACATAAATAAAAATAAAGTAACTGAAGTAAGAAATTCAGTGGATGGTCTCAACAGAATTGTTTTGGGAGAAGGGACCTAAATGGCTGAGGGACAGGGGAGGAAGGGAGACATATTGTTGAATGCCCTTGATTTTTGTATTATGTGTATGTATTATATAGTTACAAGAATGAATAAATTTAAAATTTGAAATTAGCTGGTGGCCAGTCTTGGTTTTTTTTTCCTCAGGTTTTTGCTTGAAGGTTTGAATCCAGAGAACTGCCACCTTCCCATCTTTGCTATTGGATCTACAGGTGTCCCTGGTATATGGGTTACACTCAAGCGTACAGACGAAATAGAGAAAATAACACTACATTGGGAGGCAGAACACTTGGGTTCTAGCCCTGAGTTTCGCTAAGTAGGTAACCTTGGGCAAGCTCTTTCATCTTTATCCCTGGACTTCACTATCCTTATTTGTAAAATAAAGAAATTGATCTTTAAACTCCTTGGTAATTTCAACAATTTACTGTCTCATTTTCTTCTGCTCCCCATTTGGGAGGGGATCCTCTGCAGTGTACCTCTTTCTTGAGTAAACATCTAAGCATTGGATAACGGGCAGGGCGGCATCAAGAGGATGACAAGGCGCCCCCTTCTCTGTTGTCTAGCACAAATCCTCTAGCAGGAGACCCCAGTGGTTTGTTTGCGTCTCTCCTCTACCGGCCTGTGAAGTCCTTGAGACCACTTTTCACTTCCCAGCCTGATTGCTAGAGTAGAGTTGGTGCTCAACAAATAATGAGTGAACCTGTGAGAGGAATGAGAAGTGGACCACGCCATCCGGGAGCCGCGCAATTATCTAACGAATTCTGCAAACACCCCACGTCCCCCGCTGAAGCTTCAAGGATACTGCGTGGCGTGCACCTCGCGCAGCTCAGAAGCGAAGCCCTTCCGACCTTGCCTCGCGAGAGGTAGATGGGCGGGGCGGAGGAAGGCTGCCCGCGCGCGCCCCGCCCCCCCGCGCCGGCCCGCCCCTCCCAGCCCACGCGCGCCCCCGCCGCCGCCAGCCCGGCCGCGGGCGGCGCGCGATCTTCGCGTCGCTCTGGGCTGGCGGCCAAGTTGCCGCGCGGGTGGGTGGGATCGTGGCGGAGCTGCGGG
>NW_007732049.1:0-8356 GCF_000696425.1 Galeopterus variegatus | reverse complement strand
CGGCATCCGGTGCCCGCGCTGCGGCGACGTGAGGGGGCCGCCTCTTCTCCACGACTGCAGAGGCCACAGCTGCCCGCCCGCCTTCACACGGGCCGCGGCTCCGGCATGGCCGGGATCATTAAGAAGCAGATCCTGAAACACCTGTCCCGGTGAGAGCGCCAGCGCCGGCCCCCGGCGGTCCTGGGGCCTTCCTCACCCCCTCCGACCTCCTCCCTTCCGCCGCGCTCGGGGCCCGGCCCCCTCTCCAGCCCCGGCCGGGGACTCAGTGGTGGCCCCTGCCTCAACTCGAGCCTGCACAGCCTCCCCCCGCGCCCACTGGCGCCGACCGTTGTCACAACTCTGTTCTTCCCAAGCCCCGGGCCCTCGGGTACAGGGCACTCCTGTCCTTGCGCCAGTGCCCCTAGTCTCTCCTCCGCACCCTAACAGTCCCCCGGACCTCTTCCCGTTCCTTAAGGGCTCTCCTGGCTTGCTGTCCCCACCCTCAGTTCCCATACCTCCGAGCAGGTCACTCCGTCCTCCCCTGACCCTCCCTCCGAGGCCCTCACGGAGCCCACTTTTCCTGCCCGCCCTCGCTGTGTTCCTGTTCCTTCTGCCTCCTGTGGCCTTTGAACTCGCTGTCCCTCGGGGCCTCTGCCCGTCTCTTGACCCGCCCCCCCAGCCCTCCACTGCCTTCCTCTCCCAGACCCTTTCTCCCCCTGCCCATTCTGAGTAACCCTGCCACCCAGTCCAGCATAACCCATTTTTCCCTCACATTTCCCAGAAGCTCCCAGCTCTTCCTTCTCCTCTTCTGTCTGACCCTGTTGCATCACCCTGGAAAAAGATATAAGCCCTGCACCCAGGGCCTGGGCTCCTTTCTCCCTCCTTTGCTTCTCTTCTCATTGCATAGACTAATTGGAGAAAGGTCATGAGAGCTGGGGATAAAGTTTCAGCAACCTTCTCTTTAAGAAGACGAGTTTTTTTGACAGCCTGTCAGAGTACCAACAACGTCCACTTCTTTGTAGTCTTTTATCAAGCCGTGTTATGTCGCTCAGTAATTGGGGTTTGAGGGGGTTGGCGAACAAAAGTTTTTAGGTGAAGCTGGGTGACTGCTGGCCCCTGCGTTAACGATTGCAGTTTGTCAGAACTGGTGGACACAAAAATTGGGAGGTAGCTTTTCAATCCTTATTCTAGGTGGGGGTTGGTGATGGTTAATACCATAACCAGCCTTTGTATTTCAAGTGGGGAGTGATCCAGGGCTTGACTCCACAGAGGTCAGTGGTTTTCAGGACTGGGGAATAGGGGAATAGGGGAAATGCCAGTCAACATGGAACACCCAGGCCTTGTACTGCTATCTCTCCTGGTCTTGTCATTGCATCTGTAAGTGGTGTGTGAGACACTGTCCTGCCACTGCATCCCCTTTTCCTAGCTGCCACTCTGGCTTATGTCCTGTTAATTTGATCTTAGACTTTGAGTAGTAATTAGATTCAGATACATCTTTTGACCATGTTATAAAAGAAAAAGCAGATTGGAGGCAGGAGTGCCTTTGGACCCTTTACTCGAATTAACGAAATATACTCTTTTTTCAGGTAGTGTTAATCTGGGTATTCCATGAGTCTGTTGGTTCTGTGTAAAGATTTAAAAGTAGGACTAAAGATTACAGAATGGGACAGAAAATTTAATCAGAGGAAACTTTATTAATTTGAATGGATATAGAATTTTAGGGCTTAGAGATGAAGTCACCTATCATAGTGTCGTGTTTAAGAGCCTGGACTCTTTCTGATTTGCTTTCTTCATCTCAAAAATGAGATAATAATAGTATCTATTAGCACAGTGCCTAACACATAGTAAGTGCTCAAAAAAACATGAGCTGTGGTTATTTTTTGGGTCACGACTTTTGTGACAATTTAATACAAGCCATAGGCCTTCTCTCCAGAAAAATCCATATATGCAAATGGGCAATTTTTTACATCCATAAGTTCTGGGCCAGGGCATTATGAGCCCCTGAAACATATGTTTGAACCCCTCAAGGCATGCTGGAGCTAGGTGAATAATCCCTGATCTAGTTCAGTGACTCATTTTATTGTTTTTCTTTCTTTCTTTTTTTTTTTTTTTAAAGATGACCAGTAAAGGGCTGGCCCGTGGCTCACTCGGGAGAGTGTGGTGCTGATAACACCAAGGCCCCGGGTTCGGATCCCACATAGGGATGGCCGGTTCGCTCACTGGCTGAGCGTGGTGCTGACAACACCAAGTCAAGGGTTAAGATCCCCTTACCGGTCATCTTTTAAAAAATAAAAAAAATAAAAAAAATAAAGATGACTGGTAAGGGGATCTCAACCCTTGCCTTGGTGTTGTCAGCACCACGCTCTCCCAAGTGAGCCAACCGGCCATCCCTATATAGGATCCGAACCCATGGCCTTGGTGTTATCAGCACCGCACTCTCCCGAGTGATACACGGGCCGGCCCTTTTTTTGTCTTTTTTGACAGTTGGCCTTTATGAGGATCTGAACCCATGACCGTGGTGTCACCAGCACCACGCTCTCCCAAGTGAGCTAACTGGCCAGCCCTCAACTCCTCATTTTTTTTTTTTTTTTAAAAAGATGACCGGTAAGGGGATCTCAACCCTTGGCTTGGTGTTGTCAGCACCACGCTCAGCCAGTGAGCAAACCGGCCATCCCTATATAGGATCCGAACCCGTGGCCTTGGTGTTATCAGCACCGCACTCTACCGAGTGAGCCACGGGCCGGCCCTTAACTCCTCATTTTATGGCTGAGGAAACTAAAGCCTAGACAGGATAAGTGACTTGTCCAAGTTGCATAGGAAAGTAAGGTAGTGGAACAGAATCCAGGTTGCTAACTCTGGTACACTTTCCCCTGTTTTGTACACATATTCCACATATTCTGTTTACCGCCTATGAACATAGGGTTTTTTAAAGAAAAATTTTAATATTATGTGCTGACACATTGATTGAGTCCTAGGTGAACAAAGTGTCTTTTTTAGATGAAGTAGGAATAAGTATGACAGACATGGGAAATTTCTGATTTTCTCAGCATCAGGTTAGGGACTGAGGAGGAAGAAGAGGTTATGTTACAGCTCCAATTTCAGGGCTCCAGGAAGAGATGCTATGATATGAGTCCGGTTGGGGGAAAGGCCAAACTTCTGGGGCCTTTGTTTAGTTTTGAAAAGCTGCCTAATCATGTGTGACATTGTGTCTCTGTATAGTCTCCAGCACACACATGCAGGCCGGCTTGCCTGGGGAGGAACTACGGCTCTGTGGCTTGCCAGACCTGATGGGGAAAGAGAGAGAAGGGAAGGTATACTGAGTTACTATGTTAAATAAATACTGTAGGTGTTTGATAATTACTTGTTGCTGATGATGACAGTGCCATTTGACCTGGAGGAGAATGTCCGATAGCAGAGAGGATATGCCGGTCACTCTCATATGGTATCTAATTTTGGGCATGAAGTTTCAGATAATAAAGTATTTTGTTGGAATGCATCCTTCTTATTAGTAGAGTATTTTGGTAAACAGAATTTGGGGAGAATGGTATTCAAGATATTTTTCTTAAGTGCGTACTTTAGGTTGGGCACTGAGCTGGGCACTGGGGATGTAGCAGGGAAGAAATGTAAGTGTCTTTTAAAGCCTATAACCTATGGTTTGGATGACTGCTGCTCAATACAAATAGCTTTCATGCACAGCATTCATTTAAATAGATCCAGGAAGAGACCTTTACTTAGAAACACAAAGTAATCATTCATTAAAGAGATATCCAAAATTGATTTTTTACTAAATTAGATTATTGGGGCCGGCCCGGTGGCGCACTGGATAGTGTGCCGCTTGGGAAGCGCCGCGGCGCTCCCGCCTGAGGGTTCGGATCCCACATACAGACCGGTTCCCGCTCACTGGCTGAGCGAGGTGCGGGAGCAACACCGAGGTTTGCAATCCCGTTGCCGGTCCCCGGTCCGGTACGGGGGCAACACTGAGGGTTGTGATCCGTTGCCGGACACGGAAAAAAGACAAAAAAAGACAAAAAATAAAAAAATAAAAAAATAAATTAGATTATTGTTTGTTTGTTTCTTTCTTTCTTTCCTTCCTTCTTTCCTGCCTGCCTGCCTGTCTGCCTGTACTGGGATATTCTTGTTTTAGGTCACTTTAGCTAACGACCTTTCATTATACAAGTAAGAAGAAATAGGATTGATTATAAAGTAAGTCAAGAGACTATGGCTAATGGAAAGAGCATGGGTGCTGGTGCCAGACAAGCTATGTTCACCTTCCAGCTCTGCTACTAATGAGCAAGGCAGCCTTTCTGAGCCTCAGTATTCTTATCTGTAAAAGATAAGAATAAGGTAGAGTAATACACAGATTTTTTTGAGGATTGGGGATAAGGTATTTACTACAGTGCCTGACATGTAAGTAGGTATTTAATAAAGAGTAGCTATATAACAGGGCCAGAGAAATTAGAGACACTGCTGTGGCATGTATGACAGAAATTCAACTGGCTCTTTTACAAACCCATCAGAAGTCTTAATTATTTACTCTCAATGACTACAGGAAATGTGAAACTGAGTTACGGAGACATGGCTCATAGACATGATAATTATTTTAAAAATGTAAGTATTAGGCGAAATTCAGAGGTATAGATGATTTCAAAATTCCTTTTGGAGATTAAGAGAACCTGACTGTGAGCTCAACCCTCTTAGTTCCTGATCTGTGCCTCCACTCATTGTTACTCATTATCCTGAAGAGCACTGAAGAGATGGGAAGATCTTAGAGATCATCAGGGCTGCGACAGTGAGGTTGGTTATTTGCCCATGGTCTGTTTAGTGGGAGGTTTGTAGGACTAGTTTCAATTTCCAAGTCATGTCCCTTTACACTAGACTTTAGTTATTATCACCTTCATTTCCCACATAATTATTTTGTGCATTTTCTACTTAACAGTCAACTTGTCTCTGTTTTCCTTTCTCATTTTCTTGTGTTGCTTTGGAATCAAGCACTTTTATTTACTAAGCAAATATTTAATAATAGCCAACTGTGCTAATTAAGCACTCTACAAGTCTTATGATGATTTAATCCTCATAATAATCCTATGAGGTAGATATTAGTCTTCTTATAGATGAAGAAATGAGATACAGAAAGGCTAAATAACTTGACCAAAGTCATAACTAGTAAGTGATGGAACTGAGATTCAAATGCAAGCACTCCTCCAGAGCTGTGTTCTTTAACCACTCTGTTACTGTGGTTAAATACCTTTCATCTATTTAGTGTTTTAAGCAGAACATACCCATGTTGCCAGCACCCACCTGAAGAAACAATATTACTGGCACCCAGGAAGCCTTTCTCATTGGTCCTTACAGAGAGAAGGAACCAAGGTTGTCCTTCTTTATCATCTTTTTTCACATTAAGGCATACTTCAAGGAGGAAACTTTGACCTCAGCATAGGTGAAATAGTTGCAATATATACACTGGGTTGGGTCCTTACAGGATTTACTTATATAGTCTAAGAAGATAAGACAATCATATACTGTATTCTTATCGTGAAAAAATATTAGAGGTAATTTATTTACCCTCACCTAATACAAAACCTGGTTGAAAACTGTGAGTATGGCATTAATCACTGAAAAGAAAGATTCTTTTCATCATAGCTTAGTTTTCTATACCCAGTGGAGTGTGGCCTTGTGTGGAGTGTGGAGAATGTGTCTCTTGTCTGCTTTGAAATCAGAGAGTTTGAGGACACTTTGAATAGGTGAAGTGGGTATGGGAGAAAATATGTGGAGTGAGAAAGTGTGGTTGGAATTTAAGGAACCTTAGACCTGGAGAGTAGTGTGGGAGAGGGACAGAAGGGCAAGGAAATCCAATTCAGCCAGTATCATTAAGGGTCCTTTTGTTTCCGTATGGTAAGGGCAAGAACTTGCTACTGGTCCTGATGACAGATACTAAAGAACATTTTCCAGTATTTATAAATAGTAGAATCAATTAGTATCTATAGTAAAGGGGGAAACTAAAGTGTAAAAATAATACATGTTAGTAATTTAGGTAAAGGGTATATAGTTTGTACCTACTTGCCACAAAAATAAGGACTAGATATATTATAAAATATTTGTTGGATTGACTTTGTTGTTTTATTTGCCTACATCAGTAATCTTTTTACATGTGTGCTCAGTCTTTATAGCGCATTGGTTATATGTAGTTTGGCTGCCAGCCCATCATTTAAGAAATTATAGAGAACACTGATGGTGAGATATCAGTGTATATGTCTGACTTAGTGGAAGTGCTGTGTTCCAAAAATCTATTTCTAAGTATGAAATTTGGAGTGTGTTGTCTAGTAGAAATAGTGTTATAATGTTGAATGGTTTACTAAGTTAACCCATAAAAGCCACGGTGGATTAGTTATTTATAAAATAAGCTTACTAGGGGCCGGCCTGGTGGCTCACTGCTACAGTGCGCCGCTTGGGAGCGTGGCGGTGCTCCCGCCGAGGGTTCGGATCCCACATACAGACCGGCCGCTCACTGGCTGAGCGAGGTGCGGGCACAACACCGAGGGTTGCGATCCCGTTGCCGGTCCCGGTCTGGTACGGGTGCGACACTGAGGGTTGCGATCCGTTGCCGGTCACGAAAAAAGACAAAAAGGAAAAAAAAAAAATAAGCTTACTAGATGGAGTTCTGGGTCTTGGTTGTTAGGGAACTATTTGAAGGAGTAGGCGGAGGTGAAGAAGAAGAAAAAGAGTGTTTTCTTTCCCATTCCTTGAAGTAGATCCTTTAGATTATTATATCTTAGCAAGGACTGACTCTTTTTGGTTGTCACAGTGATTGAGGAGTGTGACCAGCATTCAATTAGTGGGGGGCCAGGGATGCTGCTGTCCTGTACTATGGAGAATAATCTCACATAAAGAAGCATTGTCCTTTGTCTCTTTTGATTTTTTTTTAAAAAGATGACCGTTACGGGCCGGCCCGGTGGCGCACTCGGTAAAGTGCGGCGCTTGGGAGTGTGGCGGCGCTCCCACCGAGGGTTCGGATCCCATATAGAGACCTGTCTGCTCACTGGTTGAGCGCGGTGTGGGCGCGACACCGAGGGTTGCGATCCCGTTGCCGGTCACGAAAAAAGACAAAAAGGAAAAAAGAAAAAAGAAAAAAAAAAAAAGATGAGCGGTAAGGGGATCTTAACCCTTGACATGGTGTTGCCAGCACCACGCTCACCCAGTGAGCTAACCGGCCATCCCTATATGGGATCTGAACCTGTGGCCTTGGTGTTATCAACACTGCACTCTCCCGAGTGAGCCACAGGCCAGGCCCCCTTCTTGACTTTTGAATGCTAGATGTTTCCATAGGTGAATTATCTGTTTAGATTGTAATGAGCCTAGAATCGAACTCAATTTAACATGAAAACACAATATTGCACAGCTTTAAACTATAGTGAATGTCCCAAGACTACAATAACCATGAGGAAAGATTATCTTAAACTTTACCAGGAGTTTGTCACCATTTTGGAAAATACTGTCACTGTTGGCAGTGCCACTCATGGTATTGGAGTCACCAATACGATATGCCTGTATATGTCTCCATTTGTAGCTGTTCTTAATCCTCATGATTCCACATGTGGGTGCAAGCATCTGACAACTCTGTCTTCTATTGCAGTGGTGTTGGAGCATTTTAATATTGAAATGCAAATTATTTTATTATAAATACTTTTCCTTTTATAATACACGTTGGACATTATATTTGACTTTTCTTGAAATTATGTGTTAAGTAAATTACATTATATGTAAAAGTAATTTTAGTACAGTAAAAGAGGCATTGTAAAATAATTGCTGAAAAAAAGGAATTGAGAACCACTGACTTAGTGTGAAATTTCTTTTTTTTGTCCTTTTTTTTTTGAGACCGGCCGCACCGCACTCAGCCAGTGAGCACCCCGGCCATCCCTATTTAGGATCCGAACCTGCAGCGGGAGCACTGCTGCGCTCCCAGCGCCGCACTCTCCCAAGTGCGCCACGGGCTCGGCCCAGTGTGAAATTTCTTTTATGTGAAATTTTGAAACAGCTAAAGTTTGTCCTCATACATTCTCTCTTCCCTCCTTTATGTCTTCTCTACCACCCAAGGCTCCTGTTTCCATACCTGCAATTGCTCTGATTTTGTCCTCAGCCCCCTGCTACCATGCCCTTTCCCCCTCAGGCCTGTATGCTCTGTTTCCCTCACTTTCTCAGAATTCCCAGTTTTGTTTTTACTGTTTTTTTTTTTTTGGTGGCTGGCTGGTATGGGGATCCAAAACTTTGACCTTGGTGTTACAACACTGCACTCTCACCAACTGAGCTAACTAACCAGCCAGAATTCTCAATTCTTTTTTTTTTTTTTTTTTTAAAAGATGACCGGTAAGGGGATCTCAAC
>NW_007732048.1:142042-142252 GCF_000696425.1 Galeopterus variegatus | reverse complement strand
GGATCTAGAGTTTGAGATTTACTGACTTTTGGTGGTGTATTTTCTTGGTTTTTTGCATTTCAGGTATCTCTATTTGGGTGTTTGTTCATTTTGGCACGAGTTTTCTCTCGAATCTTGGACCTCTGATTCAATAGATGGGGCTATTGAGTCTTGCAGATCGTTCCTGCCGACTGTGTACCTGATCTTTCTTTCTTTATTTATTTCTGAGAT
>NW_007732048.1:120135-140533 GCF_000696425.1 Galeopterus variegatus | reverse complement strand
GGGGCCAACGCCCAGGGTGTGGCGGAGAGACGATCTGGGCGGGCTCCTCTTCCCTGCCCCCGACACTGGCCGGGGGTTCCCCACGCTACCAGCCCCGTCTGAGATCCGCGGGGAGAGTGGGATTGTAGGCCGGTCCACAAGCCCCGGGGTGCCCCGCGTCGAGGTAAGCAAATCGCACGTCTCAGTGCGGCGGCACGCCAAACAGAGATGGCTGTCCTGCCCTCCCTAAGCCGGCCTTCTCCACCCCCACCCAAGAAAATGGAGGTAGCTTTGATGTGGGCGCCTAGCCTGGTGTGGTGGGCGGGGGCCGGGCATGCGGGGAGCAGTCGGGCTTCGCCCCGCAAGTGGGGCTGGGGTGGGGGTGACTCACAGAGGTCGCAGAGTTTGGCCGGTCTGGCGCGCTTCACTCCACCTCTGCGCAGTCCTTTGCTGGCTTTCCTGGCCTTTGTTGTCTGGGCTGATCGTTCATTCCCGCAGCCGAGCTTGGGCGCTCTCAGGAGTCCTCCTCTGTGTCGGCCCCAAAACCTCGAACCTGCTGCCGCTTGTTTGTTGATGTAGGATCATTGTTGAAAGAATTATTCTCCTTTTGTTGCTCTTGGAAATGCAATCAATACTCTGGTATCACAGTGCACGGCTCACAGGGTCGCGCTGTCTCCTGTCACGGCCGCTCCAGACCCGTCGCCATCTTCCTTCTACTAACCTTTATGTTATACTTGTCATACGAAGTTCATCTACACTTGTTAAAATACTATGAGATAATGTCATAATTTTTACTTTCGTTGGTGATATATTATTTTAAAGAACTTAAGAGGAAAAATAGGTGTTTGCATTTGCACAGGTATTTACCATATCTCTTGCTTTTCCTCTATTCCTGAAGATTTAAGTTTTCCTTTGGCATCATTTCCCTTCAACCTAAAGAATATCTTTCATCTTTTAGCAATTCTTTTAGAAAGGTCTGTTGGTGACAAGTTCTACTAGATTTTCCTTCACCTGATAGTGTTTAATTTTGCCTTCATTCCTGGAAGATATTTTCACTAGATATAAGTCTCTGGATTGACAGTTCTTTTCTTTCAGCACTTTAAAGATGTAGTTCTACTATCTTCTGGTATCTGATAAGAATTCTACAGCCATTCAAATTGCTTTTTTCCTGTGTACAATGTGTTGCTTTTCTCTAGCTATAATGTATTTTTCTTTTATGTGGTTTTCTTCAATTTGTTATGTTGTGTTCAGTTGTGATTTTCTTTGAGTTTATTCTACATGGGTTCATGAAGCTTTTTTAATTGGTAAATTTATTATTTTTTTCACCAAATTCGGGATGTTTTGGGGAATTACTTATTTAAATATCTTTTTCTACCTGAATCTTCTCTTTTTCTAGGACTCCAATGACATGTATGTTAGACCTTTAGATATCCCACAGGACTCTGAGGCTCTGTTAATTTTAAAAAAATCTTTTATTCTCTATTGTTCAGATTCAGTAATTTCTATTTCTCTACACTCAAGCTTACTGATTCTTGTCTCTTTGATCTCCATTCAGCTATTGAATAAGCTGGTGAATTTTTAGTTCAGATATTATATTTTCTAATTCTAAAATTTTCCTTTAGTTCTTTTTATAGTTCCTATTTCCCTGCTGAGAAATTGTGTCTTTTCACTCTTTTCATGTTAGTTTCCATTCTTTTCAGTTAGTTATAATAGCTGGTTTATAATGTTTGTCTGATAATTTCAACATCTGGGTCATCTTGGGGTGACATTTACTAACTGTCTTTTCCAATGAGAATTAATCATGTTTTTCATTGTTCTTTAGTTAGGCAGCAATTTTGGAACATTTGGGTTCAGTTCTGAAGTTCCATCTTTCCTTCTGTGAGAAGTATTTTAAATCTCAGTTCAGTTCTCAAAGTCTTTGCTATATTAGGGAATCTCCTTCTCCAGCTTCCTCCTCTGCAGGACACCCCTCTTAACCCACCACTCTGCAGCCTGCTCGGATTCTATTTCTGGGTTCTTTGGACAGAAAGACAGGGTTTCTATCAGAGTTTTTGCCACCAGTGCTACCGATCTGCCAAGGAGCTCAGTGATTTGGGTCTGACCTTAGGTCAGAGCTGAGAAGAGGAAAAAAGGAAAACCCACTCTTGCATAGGTCACTTCCAGTTTTGCTTCTTGTCTATAATGTATCTGCTTTTGTTTACCTTTTAGGGTAAATAAAATCAAGTAGCTTATTTTAGCTTTTTATCCACATTTTTAGCTTTAATCAGCAAGAGAAGTAGATTATAATAGACTTTCATTACTATAGTGAAACCAGAATCTATGAGTTTTGATTTCTTCCTTGACCCACAGACTATTATTTAGATGTATCTTGCTTAAATTCTGTGCAGTTGGGGATTTCCTGGTTATCTATTTTTTATTACTGACCACTAGCTTAATTCCATTTTGATCAGAGAATACACTCAGAATAATTTTAATTCTTGAATTTTGTTGAAATTTTTATGACCAGCTAAATGAGTCAATTTTGGTAAGTGCTCCATGTTCATTTGAAAAGAATGTAAATAATGCTTTTGCTGGATACACACATACACACACACACCCCACACATATGTGTACATGTTCATTTAGTCAGTTTTCTTAATTGTATTTTCACACCTTTTACTCTCTTACTGTTCCTTGTCTACTTTTCTTCCCACGTCTGTTGCAAGAGCTGTGTTAAAATCTCAAAGTGTAAATGTGAATTTGTCTTTATCTCATTATGTTTTTTTATGTTTATTATTTCATATGACTTGGATCTATATTAATAGGTGGATATATGTTGGATTAGCCACTTTATCATTATAAAATGTCCCTCTTTATCTCTATTAATATTTTCTGCCTTAAAATCTTATTTGATATTAATATAGCTATCCAAAACTTCATTTGGTTAGGGTCTACATGTTATATCTTTTAGAGTTTACCCTAGAGACTACAATAAACATCCTTGACCTAATATAATACAGCTTTTTATTTGTCCCACAATACGAGAGAACTTTAGATTCTTTTAGCGCTATTTATTCTCTCTCACTTTTTGCATTACTGTTCTCATACTCTTTAGTCTACTTGTATTTTAGGATGAATAAAGTTGTCAAGATGTGATGTGAAGTATTTTAGATTGGCTGCCCAGAATTCTGTAGTAAGTTGTATTATTGTTCCAAAATATTTGCTCCCCCTTCCATAAAAAATGATTATATATTCATGTTCTTTCAAGTGAATTTCAATTCCTCCTGTTGGAGGAGTATATTTCCCCCATATTGATGTTTGGGCTTGGTCACGTGACTTGCTTTGGCTAATGGGATGTGAGCAAATATTATTTATGTCAACTTCAAGCAGAATTATGTGAATTGACTGACTACTACTCCAAGTCTTTTTCTTTGCCCCAAGAATCACATGTCCCAGGTGAAGTCTACTCCTTTAGCCTAGAACCCAGAAGGAAAAGAGGAGGATAGTCACAGTTGACCCGAAGCTGTGATTAATATTTATTGTTGTAAGCCACTGAGATTTTGGAGTTGTTAATTAATGCAGGGCATCTTGTGGAAAGGTATTGGTTGTGGACTTGGAGATACATGTTATTAGATTCTGGCTTTTATTCCTGCAGGCTTCAGAAACTTGACAAGAAGGGTTCATTAAAAGTAGATCCATTGCTAAGGGGTAGACTTCTAAACCCATTGGCCTGATATATAAGACCAGGCTGTCATTTAATTAATTTACTTTGGAAAATGTAATCTGTAGGAACTGAAAAACTTAATCCATCATGAATAGCTCCTTATTTCTCTATAGCAAAGTCTGCAGGGGAAACTAAGATATAATTGGAAGGTTGCTTAGTAAGCACGATGTAGAAGACTGAATTGCCCTCAAAACACATCCACATCCTCATTCCTGAACCTGTTATTTTATATGTCAAAAGGGACTTTTCAGATATGATTAGATTAAGATCTTGAGATTGGGAGATTTTTACATAAGTTATCCAGGTGGGGCTGATGTAATAACAAGGGTCTTTACAAGAGAAGGCAGGAAATCAAAGTAGAAGAAGGCAATGGAACAACATAAGCAAAGATTGGAGTGGTGTCACCACAAGCCAAGGAATGCTGGCAGCCAGCAAAAGCTGGAAGAAGCAAAGAAGGGATTCTCCCAATAGAATCTCTGGGAGAAATCAGCCCTGATGCTGACAACTTGATTTCAGTCTCATTTCGTATTGCTGATCTCTGTAAGTGTAAGAGAATAAATTTGTGTGAAGCCACTTAGTGTATGGAAACTTGTTACATCAATAATGGAAAAATAATACATGTAGAATCAAAGAAAAAGTCGAAGTGAAATATTTAGTGGAATTAGCCTAAGATAGTTTGATTCATCCACATAATAATAGGGATGAATAATTAAGGCTCATTGGGTAAAATTTCATAAGGTGTGAGTGTCTACCACTTTCATTTGATTTTGTGAAATCCTCTTAAATGCTATATTGGCTTACCTATCCATTCATAATTGTCAATAATCTTACTTTGTATATCTATTGTGTTCAGGTAAATTGTGCTTTTATGAGACCAGTTCTGTCTTTGTAGGTTTTATTTTGCATAATTTTGCTTTGACCCATTGATTTTGTTGATTTTATTTATTTATTTATAACCAAGAAGACATATAATCCTGTTCATTCACCTAAAAGCAGTGCTTCAAAATACATGAAACAAACAAACAAAAAGACCCCCACAAATTATATGAAACAATATCTGACATAACAGAAAGGATAGGTAGTCAAATCTACTATTCTATTTGGAGACAGCAATACTCCTCTCTGAGAAAATGATGAAGTGGATATTCTGCAAAGTTATAGAAGGTACTGAACAATACAATGAACAACCTTGAGTTGACAAGCTTTTACTGAACACTCAATGAAACGACAGCAAAATATACATGATTTTTAAGTGTATGTGAAATTTTTATTATTATAGGCCATAAAACAACCCATAAAAAATTTAAAATAATTGAAATTATACAATGTATATTCCCCATCTATAATGGAATAAAAGTAAGGACTGTAACAAAGGAGATACCTGTGTAAAGTCCCCATATATTTGGAAAACAAACAACACATTTTTACTAATCCATGTTTAAAAAAATTCTTGAGGGAAATTAGAAAATATTTTCAAATGAATAAAAATGGAAATATGATGTATTAGAATTTGTGGAATTCAGCTAAAGCAACTACAGTTCCTGGCGTATAACTCCCATAGTCATTGTTCTAATCTTTTCTCGCCTTTCTCTCTTGGAGCTGGCCCTGAAGAAATTCTCTGACCTATGTTGTCTCACTGTAGGTCCTAAGATCTCCTGTTCAGAAGGGGTCCTGCCCCATGCCCTGGAGGAAAGAATGTTGCACAGAGAGGCCAAAAATAATCTAAACAAAGAGGTCTTTCTGTGCTGGGTTTCCTTAGTCTATTTGTATTAGATCATACTTTTTTTGTCCAATCACATTTCTACATGGTTGTCCATGCTTCAATCATGAATATGTGATAAAGCTTCCATAAAAATCCAAAAAGACTGGGTTTGGAGAGCTTTTGGATAGTTGAACCTGTGGAGATTCCTGGAGGGTGGGGCACGAGGGGGGGGCCTGGAAGCTCCATGACCCTTCCCCCATATCTCACCTTATGCATTTCTTCATCTGTATCCTTTGTAATATCCTTTACAATAAACCAGAAAATGGAGGTAGGTGTTTTCTAGAGCTCTGTGAGCTGCTCTAGCAAGTTAATTGAACCCAAAGAAGGGGTCATGGAAACCCCAACTTGAAGTCAGTCAGTCAGAAGTTCTGGAGGCACAGACTTGGAACTGGTGTCTTTGGGGACTGAGCCCTCAACCTGTGTGACCTGATGCTATCTCCAGGTAGATAGTGTCAGAATTGAACTAAACTAGAGGATACCCAGCTAGTGTCTGCTGTAGAATTGCTTGCTTGCCAGTGGGGAGAAATCCCCACACATCTGGTGTCAGAAGTGTGTGTGAGAGTACATGAGCATCTTAAAAGACTCCTCAGTGGATCACAATATTTTACCTTCCTTTTCCATGAATACTTTCTAATATACCAAGAAAGATCTTATGCCTCTTATCCTTGAAATTATACCAGACTTAGAAGCCCTCTGCTTAACAGGACTTTCATTTTTACCCCTTTTTGGGAAAGTTTTAAAAATGTAAATATATTTTGAGTAGATCATAATTGTTCTAAGACTCTGAGTGTGTTTTTTCCACTCAGAGATCAAACTAATTCCCATTATTTCCAAGTGATTTGGTGGTCCCTTATTCTGGACTCTAAACACCATGGCTACTTATCAAGAACGTTGTTTATATTCAGACAAACTAATCATTTTTTTGAATTGTGAAGTCTCTTTTTCACCATGTAAAGCAGAAAACTTGGTAGTTAATATCTGTCTAGGCAATGTTTATGAAGTTAAAGCAGCAGTAAATGTTTATTTGGATAAATCTGCAGATTCCAACTTCACCTTAGTTAGAAGGTAATATTTTGCAATAAAGGAAGTTTTGACTTAATAACCAATTAATTATTTGTGACATCTTTTTTGTTTTTGACTTCTGTTTTTTAATTTTGTGACAATTTAATAAGTATTGTATATATTTTAGGTATAAAACTTGATATTTTAATATACACTGTGACATGATCACCACATTTCAGCTAATTAACATATCTATCACCTCTACATAGTTACCACTTTTGTACCCTTAAATAAGGAGAAATTACAACAAAAATATTCAATATGTAATTTCACATATTGCAATTTTCTTGTAGTGCTCAATTCTATAACCTTTCATTTTTGTACAATGGAGTACAAGAAATTTGAAACATAAATTCCTAAGAAAATTTAAAAGAATAGCTGATAAAATAGTTAAGTGGAATAATTACACAATGCCAAAGTTTTATAGAGTGTGTTTGTGTGTGAGTGTGTGTATGTGTAGGTGTGCATTAGAAATCCAAATCAGACTCCATTTCTTCATTTTAATGTTAAAATTTTTATATTTCTCTGAGGTACAATTGCGTTCTATTCAAAATATATTTGCATTTTAAAAACTTTAAGGAAAATGGGTAAAATTGAAAGTCCTTTTAAGCAGAGGGCTTCTCAGGCTGGTAAAACTTCAAGGATAAGAGGCAAAAGACCTTTCTTGGTATAGTAAAGTCTACTGATAGAAAAAGAAGGTAGTATATTAAGTGATCCACTGAGGAGTCCTTTAAGTAATAACTTCTGGTGAAAGAAAGCGGTCTCAAAGTTAGGAGATTGTCAAAGAGGACTTGAAAAACACAGGTGTGACCTCGGAAGGGAGAATTAATTGGACGGGGACTTTTTTAGAAGCTTAATCAGGGAGCAAGTCAAGACAGGATAAGAAACAGAGGCAGGCAATGCAGCCTGAAGTCTGTTTTGAAGCCAGTACCTTGGAGAGCACCTGGGAGTGGATGGGGAGAAGTCCTGAGCCAGATGCTTTGGGCCAGTTTCAGGGATAGGTCCTGGAGCTGGCTCAGGGGAGTCAAAACGGTATCAAGACAAGATGTGAAACTAGTATGTTTTCCATCACTGAAACAGATGGTACTGGTAAGACAGTGATTGGACAATGGCTTCTTAGTCAGAGGTTCATGAACCCTTCAGGAAGCCATGGATAGCCTAGGAAATATGCAATTTCCTGAAATTATTTACAAAATGTGTGTTTGTAGATTTTCCTGGGGGTAGGTGTTCCATAGCTTACATTAAATCTTCACAAAGGTCATGGCCTCCAAAATGTTAAGACTGCCAACTCAAGACTCAGAGGTAGCTTATGTAATGCAAGAAGTCAGCATTAGTATGTTAACAGGCATGCGATTAAGGTTGATCTAATGCTTGGTCAAAGTACAAGCAGCTTAGCACCTTTTAAAAAATAAAAACAGTTCAAGCATTAATGTAACCACATGTCCACAGCAGGGATTTGAGTTATAATGATTGCGCCAACTCAGTTCACTGAATCAGTGTAAGGCTGGTTGTATAGAAATAAATCAGAGATGGCTTGTTAAAATTACAGATCTGTGGGAAGGCCTGGGGTGGTAAACAGGAATCTGTAATTTTATAAAGTTTTCTATGGCATGATACTCAAAGGGGGAAGAATAGTGACATTGATATCAATTAGGAGTTTTTAAGAAATACAGAATCTACAAGCCACCCCAAACCCCAGATCTACTGGATCAGAATCTTCATTTTAACAAAACATACAGGGGCTTTGTATGTGCATTAAAATATGTGTGTGTGTGTGTGTGTGTGTGTGCATGTCCATTAAGGTTTGAGAAGTACTTCATCGAGTTTTGGTATCTACTAGTTTAAAGGTTCTCTCTCTCTCTCTTTCTTCACTGATATAAAGAAACTCTACTTAGGGTATTACAATATTTTATTAGGTATTGCTAGCTGTTTCAAAGCATCTTATATATATTTTCATGTTTGATTATATTTTAAAATAAACTACATTATAGCTTTTAAATATAGTAACATTATGTATTAGTTAATACCCTTCTAAGAGATGAATATACACATTGAAATATTATTAGAAGCAAGCCTGAAAAAAAGAGAAACATTTAGATAAACATGGGTTTCCTCGTGTTAGAACTGTTAACTTCTTTTCAAAGCTACTTTGAATTTCACTTGATTCTCTTAGAAGAAGCAACTGAAACCTTCAAAATACATAGCTCTATCTTTGTAGTAACAACTGTAGGGAGGGTTCTTTTCTTATCAAGTTTACATATCAGAAGACAGTACATCTCTCCTGAAGGTGTTAAGTGAGCGGATGTTCTCCAATTACCAGTTCAACAGGAAAACCAAACCAAACCAAATATGTTTCTGCATGGGCTTGCCCTACTCAGACTTTGTTGAGAATTTTTGTTGTTGTTGTTGTATCCAGTTCCATTCAAATGGCATTTTGACCTTTTGGTTTTCTTTTCCATAATTAGAACAGAAAACTCACAGGAATATACAACACATATTTCTTGTTATATATTTGTATTAGAGTTTTCCAGAGAGACAGACCAATAGGACATAAATATATGAGAAAGGATTAATTAGGGGAATTGGCTCATATGACTATGAAGGCTGTGGAGTCCCATGATAGGAGGGCTGCAAATTGGATGCTGGTAGCATGGCTCAGTCCAAGTCCAGAAGCCTCAGAAGTAGGGAAACTGATAGTTTGATTCTCAGCAAGGCCAAAGGCATGAGAGCTGGAGTTAGTTGCTAGTATAAGTTCTATAACCCAAAGGCTAAAGGGTCTTGAGTTCTGATGTCCACAGATAGGAGAGAAGACTACATCCCAGGTCTAATGGATAGAGCAAGAGATTCACCTTTTCCTGTTTTTATTTGCTCTGGGCCCCCAGCGGACTGGATGATGCCTGACAGTATTGAGGGCAGATTTTTCCCACCAAGTCCAGTCAGTCTCACATGCTAACCTTCTCTGGAAATACTCTCACAGACACACCCCAGAATAATGCTTTACCAGGTTTCTAGGTATTCCTTAATCTAGTCAAGTTACCACCTAAAATTAACCATCACAATACTCTTCTAATTATAATATGATGAACTTGTTTAATTATCCTTCAGGAAACTGAAGTTTTTCTGAACAGCTAATATTTAACCACCCTGTGCATTTTGTAATGTCTCCCTTTTTTCTGTAGAGGATTCAAAGTTGCTTCTTTACTAGAGACCTAGCCCTTTTCTTTTCCGAACATTTGGAAGAAATGGTTTTTAAATATAGTCTACTGCAATGATTATACAGATGCTCATCCAGGCTGCTTTTTAACCCAGAACAAAAGCAGTGACTGCACCCACATGCTCCAGAAAAGTTTCCAACCAGATGAAAAAAAAAAGATTTCTTAGCCGTGAAGTAAGCCCTGAAAAACCACAAATTAACTGGAAATTGGACACAGATAATTCCAATGATATTCAATTCCTAATTTAAAATTTTTTCTTAACTTAAAAAATGTAAATGTTGGTATTTGTGATAGGCAAAATAATGCTCTCCCACAAGACATTCACATCCTAATCTCCTGAACCTGTGAATATGTTATTTTACTGGCAAAAGGGACTTTATAGATGTGGTTAAGTTAATGATCTTTAGATGGAGAGATTAGCCTGTTTTATCCAGGTGGGCCCAATGTAATCACAAGGATCCTTATGAAAGTGAGGCAGGAGGACCAAAACCAGTAGGAGATGTGAAGATGGAAGTGAGAGGCTGCAGTGATGTGAGGAAGGCACCACCAGCCAAGGAATGTAGGAGGCTTTTAGTGGCTGAAAGTGCAGGAAAATGGATTCTCCTTTACAGCCTCCAGAAGGAACCAGCCTGGCTGACACCTTTGCTTTAGCCCAGTGTGACTGATTTTGGACATCAGAACTGTAAGAGAATAAGTTTGTGTTGTTTTAAGACGCTAATTTTGTGATAACTTTTACAGCAACAACAAGAAAACTATTGCAGTTATGTAGGTATTTTGTTAGTTACTTATGCTATAATTTTTTATAATTGCATTTTTCATTAAAAATGGCCGTATTGTGAATATTACTCTGTCAAAATCACCAGTTTTCCTTTCCTAAAAAAATTTAGTCTTTGTTCTTTTATATCCTAGGTGGCACCATCATCAAGCTGGTGAATGTTTAGAAGGAAATAACCAGTTTCTAAGGGATATGAGTGTATTATGATTTGGTCTGAGTTGACTGTGCCTCACTTCTGCATCTGGAACAGAGCATTGTGTTTGCATGGCAACTTCTCAGTCACATTTGTGGTTAACCATTGGGTTTTGGGAGTCAGAAAAATGTACATACAAATCCTTGTTCTGCCACTTCTTAATTTATAAGTTTAGATATGAACTTAGCTTTTATAAGTTTTGAATTCCTTATATAAAAAATAGGGATCACAGGGGTATTATGAAGATTATATAAAAGAATGCATACAACATGCTTAGCATAGTTTCCACTACATAGTAACTACTACCTACTCAGTAAATGGTCTTCTTTATTAGTTGGTTAAGATTGCAGTAGACTTCAACATGCTACACCCATGTTCGTTCATTATGATTACATCTGGGCCACATCTAACATACTGTCATGGATAAATTCTGATAATTATGTAATAATAAATCTCTGGTAATTCATCAACCCACAGCTGAAAAGACTAATCATAAGTGTACAAAAAAAAAAGAGTATCTTAGGAGCAGTTGCTCTTATTTGAAAACCCAGTATTCTCCTAGGAATGAAGTGTATATCCAGCTCTGTTCTACATGTGATGTAAAACCACTGTACAACATGCTGAGATGTGATTAGTGTGTGGGAGGTAATTTTTCTTATGATTATATTAATTTCCTAGCAAAATATACCATTCTGCCTGAGTTCTTGGAAAACTAAATGATTAGGAAGTTGTTGATTGGGGGGAAATGTATTGTGTGACAATGTTAGATATAATTATGCTATTTGCCAACTGAGGATCCCTGCCTAAATTCAAAAGCATTTCTTACATTTTATCTCATATGTGAAATATAGAGGCAAAACATACACTAACTCATAACAAATTCACCTATTGACCCATTGCTCTCCTTTTTTCCAAAATGTGGACATAAATATTCACATACAACCTAGAGAGAAGATTTATAGAAAAGAAAGAAGGCACTTAAAAAATGCTTCAATATAGGAGTCTCAATATACAAAACAGATGTAGTAGTTATCACTAGGATGTTTAAGCAGGCTAAGTCCTATTATGTTACTTTTCTTTATGTTGTGCTAATACTGTTAGAATTATAGGACAGCATTGAATCCAGATTGTCAGGCCTGGGTTCTTGTTCCAATTTCATGATCACATGCTTTATGTCATATAGTATAACAACTTTAACAGATAAGCAAAATCATTTTCTGCTTTCTTATTTGTGAGGAAAGTAAATCACAGAGATGTTAAGTAACTTGCCTGTAGTCATGTAAAGTAATGTGTCAAAGTCAGGATTTAAGCCCAAGTTGTTTCACTTCTGTGGCCTGTGTTTTTAAACCACTCAGCTATATTACTTCTACCAGTTGTGAGACTCACAGAATTGACCTAATTAGTTGTGGAAGGCAGCAAGTCTTTGAGTTTGGCTGCCTTCCACTTTGAAATGCCTCTTTCTGGCCCCAGTAGCAGCAGATATGCAGGTGTCCATCTCCAGAGGGTCCAAGAAGGCTTTTCGCACTCCTTTCCTGCATCTTTTCGTAGCCAATTTGGAGGAGGTCACACTTTCCCTTTTGTACCTGAGCTGTCTTGACCATTAGCAGAGAAACTATTGCTTCCTGCAGTGAAGAATCTGCAGTGCTATCACAGTATAGTAAGCAAGCTGCAAATGTTGCCCATTACTTTGGGAAAGATTGTTGACAAACTCAGGGGACAACACCAAGCAATTGGATCAAACACTGGTATTTGGTTCTGTTGTTGAGAAGTAACAGTAGCAATAAGACTGAAAAAGAACAGATCAAGAGGGAATTGTTCTAGCAAGATGCTAATAGAAATTCACAAGTCACTGTATCTCAATCCAAATTGTCAATATCTACATTGTGCTGATATTTTTTTTCCACTGACATACTGGACATCTTAATAGAACCAGGTGTTGATTTTTTATTTTACTTTATTTTTATTTTTCAAGGTTGCATATATATATATATTTATTTATTGAAACATAGTTGATTGTATGTATATGTAGGGGGCAGAGTTGAACATCAATACTTGTGTGCAATACATAATGCTCAAATCAGGATAATTAGTATATTCAACACATACAATGTAATCATTCTTTATGGCCCTTTACTAATTCCTCCCTTACTCCCTTGACCTTCCACCTTTCCCACCTCTGGTAACCTCAGTTCTGTTCTCTCCTTTTGAAAGTTCAATGCATTATTGTGATTAAAGTTAGTTTGTTTGTTTCACTCCCACTTATGAGTGAAGACATGTGGTGTTTCTCTTTCTGTGCCTGGTTTATTTCACTCAGTATAATTTCCTCCAAGCTCTTCCATGTTGCAGCGAATGGCTGAATTTTATTCTTTTTTTTTTTATGGCAGAGTAGTATTTCATTGTATATATATATACCACATTTTCTTTATCCAGTCATCTGTCGATGGACATTTAGGTTGGTTCCAACTCTTGGCTATTGTAAACAGAGCTGCGATGTACATAAGACTGCAGGTATCCCTTTGACATGATGATTTCCATTCATTTGGGTATATACCCAGCAGTGAAATTGCTGGATCATATGGCAGTTGTCTGTGGTTGTTCAAGGAACTGCCATACTGTTTTCTATAACGGCCGCACCAATTTACAGTCCCACCAACAGTGTAGGAAGGCTTCTCTTTCTCCACATCCTTGCCAGCATTTGTTATTCTCTGTCTTTTTGGTAATAGCCAGTCTAACTGGGATGAGATGATATTTTAAAGTGGTTTTGATTTGCATTTCCCTGATGTTTAATGATGAGAATATTTTTCATGTGTCTGTTGGCTATTTGTATATCTTCATTTGAGAAATGCCTGTTCATCTCCTTTGGCTATTTCTTAATTGGGCTATTTGTTTTTTTGCTTTTAAGTTGTTTGAGTTTCTTGTATATTCTGGATTTTTCTTTTCTTTGCTTTTGTAAAAATTTATTATTAATTATGCATATTAATGGGGCATCGAGCTGACCATCACACCTGTGCACAAGATGTGATGATTGGATCAGTACTGTCAGCAAGCCCACCACTGCAAATTGCAATTATTCCCTGTGTCCCCAACCCAGCTTCTCCCCAACCCAGCTTCTCCCCAACCCAACTTCTCCCCAACCCAACTTCTCCCCAACCCTTCTCCCCCTCCCTCTCACTCCCGGTTATCTTAGCTCTGTTCTCTCATCTGGAAGTTCAATGAACCACTGTGGTCTTTCCTTCTTTCCTTTTTTCTCTCTTAGCTCCTACATACGAGTGAGGATATGTGGGATTTTTCCCTTTGTGCCTGGCTTATTTCACTCAACATAATTTTCTCCAAGCTAATCCATGTTGCTGTGAGTGGCAGAATTTCATTCTTCTTTATGGCTGAGTAGTATTCTCTTGTGTACATATACAATATTTTCCCTGTCCAGTTGTCGATAGATGGACATTTAGTTTGGTCTTGGCTATTGTAAATAGAGCTGTGATGAACATGGGAATACATGTATCCCTTCAACATGATGATTTCCATTTCTTAGAGTATATACCCAGAAATGGGATTGCTGTATTATATAGTAGATCTATCTATAGTTGTTTTAGAAATCTCCATACTGTTTTCCATAATGGCTGTACAAGTTAACAGTCCCACCAATGGTGTAGAAGAATACGCTTTTCTCCAATTTTCACCAGCATTTGTTACTCTTAGTCTTTTGGGTAATAGCCAGTCTACCTGGGTTGAGATAATATCTCAATGTGGTTTTGAGTTGCATTTCCCTGATGATTAGTGATGTTGAGCATGTTTTCCAGGTACCTGTTGGCCATTTCTATGTCTTCCTTTGAAAAATGTCTATTCAGTTCCTTTGCCCATTTTTAAATTGGATTATTCGGATTTTTACTGTGAGGTTGTTTGAGTTCCTTGTATATTCTGGATATCAATCCTTTGTCAGATGCATAGTTTGGAAATATTTTCTCCCATTCTGTGGGTTGTATTTTCATTCCATTGATTGTTTCCCTTGCTGTGCAAAAGCTTTTTAGTTTGATATAATCCCATTTGTATACTGTTTCTTTTGTTGCTTGTGCTTTTGTAGTCTTATTCATAAAGTTTTTGCCCAGTCCTATATTAATCTTTTGTCAGAGGCATAGTTTGCAAATATTTTCTCCCATTTCATAGATTGTCTTTTCAATTTGTTAATTGTTTCTTTTGCTATGCAGAACTTTTTAAGTTTAATATGATCCCATTTGCTTATTATTCCTTTTGTTGCCTGTTTTTTGGGGGTCATATTCATTAAATCTTTGCCCAGTCCTACTTTCTGAAGTGTTTCTTCTATGTTTTCTTTTAGGAGTATTATAGTTTCATATCTTATATTTAAGTTTTTAATCTATTTTGGTATATGGCAAGAGGTACAAGACTAGTTCCATTTTGCTACATATGGCTATCCAGTTTACACAGCACCATTCATTGAAGAGACAATCTTTTTCCCAATGTATATTCTTAGTGCATTTGTTGAAGATCAGTTGGCTGTAAGTCAACGGGTTGATTTCTGGGTTCTCTACTCTGTTCCATTGGTTTGAATGTCTGTTTTTATACCAGAACCATGCTATTTTGGTTACTATAGCTTTGTAGTATAATTTGAAGTTGGGTAGTGGTATGCCTTCAGCTTTATTTATTTATTAATTCATTTATTTATTTATTTTGCTTTGGATTTCTTTGGTTATTCAGGATCCTTTCTTGTTCCATATGAACGTTAGCATTTTTTTTTCTGTTTCTATGAAGAATGTCATTGGTATTTTGATGGGGATTGCACTGAACCTGTAGATCTCTTTGGGTAGTGTGGACATTTTCACAATGTTAATTCTTCCAGTCCAAGAGCATGGAATCTTTCCATATTTTTGTGTCCTGTTTAACTATTTTAACAGTGATTTCTTTTTGTAGAGAGATCTTTCACCTCCTTGGTTAAATTTATTTCTTGGTATTTTATTTTTTTGGTGACTATTGTAAATGGGCTTGCTTTCTTGATTTCCTTTTCTGCTAGTTCATTGTTGAAGTATAAAAATGCTACTGATTTTTGTGTGTTGATTTTTTATCCTGCAAATTTACTGAAATTGTTTATCAACTCTAAGAGATTTTTTGTAGACTCTTTCAGTTTTTCTATATATAGGATCATGTCATCTGCAAACAGGTATAATTGGACTCCATCTTTTCCAAAGATGCCCTTTATTTCTTATCTTTGCTTGATTGCTCTGGGTAGTACTTGAAGTACTATGCTAAATAGAAGTGGTGAGAATGGGCATCTTTGTCTTGTTCTCGATCTTAAGGGAAATGCTGAAAGCTTTTCTCCATTCAGGATAATATTGGTGATTGGTTTGTCATATATGGCTTTTATTGTGTTGAGACACTTTCCTTCTATACCTAATTTTCTGAGAGCCTTTATCATGAAATGATGTTGAATTTCATTCAATGTTTTTTCTGCATCTATTGAAATAATCATATGGTTTTGTCCCTGATTTTTTTGGTGTGGTATATCACATTTATTGGCTTATGTAAGTTGAACCATCCTTGCATCCCTGGGATGAATCTCACTTGATCATGTTGTATTTTTTAAAAATTTATTGCTGTATTCTGTTTGCTAATATTTTATTAAGGATTTTTGAGTCTATGTTCATCAAAGATATTGGTCTGCAATTTTCTTTTCTTGGTGTATTTTTGTCTGGGTTTAATGTCAGGGTGATTCTGGCCTCATAGAATGAGTTTGGGAGTGGCCTCTGTTTCAATTTTTTGGAATAGTTTAAAGAGAGCAGGTATTAATAACTCTTTAAAGTTTTGGTAGAATTTAGCAGTAAAGCCATCAGTTCCAGGGCTTTTCTTTGTTGGGAGACTACTCATTAGTGTTTCAATTTGATTGCTAGTTTGTTCAGGTTTCCCATTTCTTCTTGGTTCAGTCTTGGTAATTTGGATGTGTCCAGAAATTTGGCCATTTCCTCCAGGTTTTCAAATATGTTGGTGTGTACTTGTTTATAATAATCTCTAATGATTCCTTGTATTTTTGCAGTATCAGTTGTAATATCTCCTTTTTAATTTCTGATTTTTCTTGTTTTGGTCTTTTCTTTTTTTAGTTAGCCTAGCTTATGGTTTGTTTATTTTGTTTATCTTCAGGGAAAAAAAATTTTTTTTGTTTCATTGATCTTCTGTATCATTTTGGGGGGTCTGTATTTCATTTTGTTTTAATCTGATTTTCATTATTTTTTTCCATCTACTAATTTTGGGATTGAATTGTTCTTGTTTTTCCAGCTCATTGAGATGTAACATTAGGGTATTTGAAATCTTTCTATTCTTTTTGATGTATGCATTTACTGCAATAAACTTTCCTCTTAGTACTGCTTTTGCAGTATCCCAGAGGCTTTGGTATGATGTATCCTTATTTTCAAGACATTTTTTTATTTCCTGTTTAATTTCTTCTCATACCCATATGTTATTCAGGAGCATGTTATTAAATTTCCATGTTTTTGTATCCAGAGTTTTGCTTGTTATTGATTTCCAGTTTTAATCCATTGTGGTCTGAAAAGATACTTGAAATGATTTCATTATTAAAATGTTGAGATTTAATTTGTGACATAATATGTGGCCTAACCTGAAGATGTTCTATGCGCTGATGAAAAGAATGTATATTCTGTAGTTGTAGGGTGAAATATTCTGTAGATATTTGCCAAGCCCCTTTGGCCTAAAGTGTTGTTTAAATCCTGTGTTTCTCTTTTGATTTGTTGCCTATATGATCTGTCCAATGTTGAGAGAAGTATGTACAAATCCACAGCTGTTATATTTGGGTCTCTTTCTTTAGGTCTAATAGTATTTGCTTTATATAACTGAGTGTTCCAGTGTTGGGTGCCTATATATTTATGATTGTTATGTCTTCTTGCTGGATAAATCCATCATTATGTGATAGCCTCCTTTGTCTCTTTTTATAGTTTTTGGTTTAAAGTATTTCATCTGTTAAAAAAATAGATGCTTATGCTCATTTTTGCTTTCCATTTGTTTGGCATATCTTTTTCCATCCTTTCATTCTTAGTCTGTGTGTGGGTTTACAAGTGAGGTGAGTCTATTGTAGATGGCATATAATTGGGTGTAGCTTATTTATTTTATTTTAACTTCTCAATATACATTGTAGTTGATTTTCATGTCCCTTTACCTGTTTCTCTTTTACCCCTCCCTTTCTCTCCTCCCCACCCTCCCCAACTACATCATATCTGTTCACTTGTCTTAACAAGTTCAAGGAATTGTAATTGTTGTGTCTTCTTCCCCCCCACAACATTTATTTGTTTGTATATTTATTTATTTATTTTTTGCTCCCACAAATAAGTGAGAATGTGGTATTTCTCTTTCTGTGCCTGATTGTTTCACTTAATATAATTTTCCCTAAATCCATCCATGTTGCTGCAAATGGTAGTATTTCATTCTTTATTATAGCAGAGTAGTATTCCACTGTCTAGATATACCAGTTCCCTTATCCACTCATCTGATGATGGACATTTGGGTTGGTTCCAACTCTTGGCTATTGTAAATAGTGCTACAGTAAACATGGGAGTACAGGTATCCCTTCGGCATGATGATTTCCATTCCTCTGGGTATATTCCCAGCAGAGGAATAGCTGGGTCATATGGTAGATCTATCTGTAATTGTTTGAGGAAACTCCATACCATTTTCCATAAAGGCTGCACCATTTTGCAGTTTCACCAACAGTGTACGAGAGTTCCTTTTTCTCTACAACCTCACCAGCATTTATCATTTTCAGTTTTGGGGATATTATTCATCCTAACTGGAGTAAGATGGTATCTCAAAGTGGATTTGATTTGCATTTCCTGAATGCTGAGTGATGTTGAGTATTTTTTCATGTGTCTGTTTTCAACTTGTGTACCTTCCTTTGACAAATGCCTATTCAGCTCCTTTTCCCATTTTTTAATTGGGTTATTTGTTTCTTTGCTGTAAAGTTGTTTGAGTTCTTTGTATATTCCGGATATTAATCTTTGCCAGATGTATATTTTGCAAATATTTTCTCCCACTCTCTTGGTTGTCTTTTAACTCTATTAATTGTTTTGCTGTGCAGAAGCTTTTTGGTTTGATATAATCCCATTTGTTTATTTTTCCTTTGGTTGCCTGTGCTTTTGGGGTCGTATTCATGAAGTCTGTACCCAGTTCTACTTCCTGAAGTGTTTCTCCTATGTTTTCTTTAAGTTTTATTGTTTCTGGGTGTATATTTAATTCTTTAGTCCATTTTGAGTTGATTTAGGTGTATGATGAGAGGTATGGGTCTAGTTCTATTTTCCTACATATGAATATCCAGTTTTCCCAGCACCATTTGCTGAAGAGGCAGTCACTTTCCCTGTGTGTAGACTTGGTGTATAAAGAGGTGTATACACCAAGGTGTATACACCTCTGTAGGTGTATAGTTGATTTCTGGATTCTCTATTCTATTCCACTGATCCATGTGCCTATTTTTATGCCAATACCATGCTGTTTTGGCTATTATAGCTTTGTAGTTTAGTTTAAAGTCAGGTAGTGTTATGCCTCCAGCTTTATTATAATTATTTTTTTTTGGCTCAGGATTGATTTGGCTATTTGTGGTCTTTTGTTATTCCATATAAATGTCTAGATAGTTTTTTCCATTTCTGAGAAAAGTGTCATTGGAATTTTGGTGGGGGTGTAACTTTTCAATTCAATCAGCCAGCCTGTGTCTTTTGACTGGGGCATTTAATCCATTTATAGGTAAGGCTGTTATTGAAAGGTATTGTCTTACTCCTGACATTTTATTGATTGTTATTTGGATGTTTTAAATATCTTTTTTCGTTTTTGTTTCCTTTTATTGTTTGTATTTGGTGTTTGTTGTTTTGGGGGGGTTGGTAAAATACAGTTTCCTTCTGTTTCTCATTTGCATTATTGTTCTACAAGTGGATTTTGTTCTTTCTTGTGTATTTATGGTAGTGATAATTATTTTCGGAATTCTAGATGCAGGACTCCCTTGAGGATTGTTGGTAGGGCTGTTGTACAGGTGGTGTTTGTCTGGTAAATATGCTATTTCTCCCTCATTTCTGAAGGATAGGCTTGCTGGGTATAGTGTTCTTTGCTGGCAGTTTTTTTCTTTAGTATTTGAATAAGTTATTCCATTCTCTTCTGGTTGGAGAGTTTCTGTTGAAAAGTCTGATGTTAGTCTGATGGGGACTCCCTGGTAGGTGACTTGATGTATTTTTTTAAATTACTTTTATTTTGTCAATATACAATGTAGTTGATTATTATGTCCCATCACTGAAACCTCCCTCCCTCCTCCCTCTCCCCCCTCCCACCCAAGTGTGTCCCCTCCATTTGCTTGTTGTAAGAACTTCAAAAAAAATTGTGGTTGGGCCGGCCCGGTGGCGCACTGCTACAGTGCGCCGCTTGGGAGTGTGGCGGCACTCCCGCCGAGGGTTCGGATCCCACATACAGACCGGTTCCCGCTCACTGGCTGAGCGAGGTGCGGGAGTAACACTGAGGGTTGCAATTCCGTTGCCGGTCCCAGTCCAGTACGGGTGCTACACTGAGGATTGCGATCCGTTGCCGGACACGAAAAAAGACAAAAAAAACCAAAAAATTGTTGTTGTTATATCTTCCTCTCCGCCCCCCCCGTTTTTTTTTTTTTGCTGTTGTTGTTGTTGTTGTTGTTTTTTTTGTGTGTGTGTGTGTGTGTGTG